>NC_080578.1:97596115-97898972 GCF_029962835.1 Magnolia sinica
ATTCCGCAAAAGTCTATACAATTTTATTTTATTTTATTTTATACATGGAGAACTTTATTCTACCTACAATTTTCTCTAGTAAATATTTATATAAATATGTATATATAAGCATATAAAATTTTTTTCTCTCTTTTTTTCATTTATTTCTTTATTCATTTAACAAGAATATCTTCTAAACCAAAATTAGTTACTTGACGTACCATCTATGATTTTGGGGTAGGAGAAGCTACTTTAGCCAACTAACCTTGTTATTTTCCAAGATTCCATCAGGTTGATGGTCAAAAATCCATTTCATTCACTTTGTGAACAATTTCAATTAGCTTGTGGTCAATTTCATTTACTTTGCGATCAATTCTATGCATTTTATAGTCAATCCCGACGATTCCCCTTCACTTCACGGTCAATTTCATGCATTTCACGGTCATTTCTGGCAATTTTGTTTAGATTCATGGTCATTTCCATGCACTTCACGGTCAATTCCCTTTACTTCACGGTCATTTCCATGCATTTCATGGTCATTTTCGACGATTCCGTTTAGATTCACGGTCATTTCCATGCACTTCACGGTCAATTCGCCTCACTTCACAGTCATTTCCACACATTTCACAGTCAATTCTCTTCACTTCACGGTCATTTCCATGCACTTCAAGGTCATTTTCGGCAATTCCGTTTAGATTCACGGTCATTTCCATGCATTTCACGATTAATTCGCTTCACTTCACAGTCATTTCCATGCATTTCATGGTCATTTTCAGCGATTCCGTTTAGATTCATGGTCATTTCCAAGCACTTCATGGTCAATTCTCTTCACTTCACGGTCATATCCACGCATTTCACGGTCAATTCGCTTCACTTCACGGTCATTTCGATGCATTTCATGGTCATTTTCGGTGATTCCGTTTAGATTCACGGTCGTTTCCATGCATTTCGCGGTCAATTCCATTCACTTCACGGTCATTTCCACGCATTTCACGGTCAATTCGCTTCACTTCACAGTCATTTCCATGCATTTCACGGTCATTTTCGGTGATTTCGTTTAGATTCACAGTCATTTCCAAGCACTTCACGGCCAATTTGCTTCACCTCACGGTCATTTACATGCATTTCATGGTCATTTCCAGTGATTCCGTTTAGATTCACTGTCATTTCCATGCACTTCATGGTCAATTCCCTTCACTTCATGGTCATTTCAATGCATTTCACGGTCATTTCGCTTCACTTCACGGTCATTTCCATGCATTTCACGGTCATTTTTGGCGATTCCGTTTTGATTCACGGTCATTTCCAAGCACTTCACAGTTAATTCCCTTCACTTCACGGTCATTTCCACGCATTTCACGGTCAATTTGCTTATCTTCACGGTCATTTCCATGCATTTTACGGTCATTTCCGGCGATTCCGTTTAGATTCACGGTCATTTCCATGCACTTCACGGTCAATTCCATTCACTTCATGGTCATTTCCACGCATTTCACGGTCAATTCGCTTCAGTTCACGGTCATTTCCATGCATTTCACGGTCATTTTCTGCGATTCCATTTAGATTCATTGTCATTTCCATGCACTTCACGGTCAATTCCATTCACTTCATGGTCATTTCCACGCATTTCACGGTCAATTCGCTTCACTTCACGGTCATTTCCATGCATTTCACGGTCACTTTCGGCGATTTCGTTTAGATTCACGGTCATTTCTGGCGATTCTGTGAAGTGAAGCGAATTGACCGTGGAATGCGTGGAAATGACCGCGAAGTAAAGGGAATTGACCGTGAAGTGCATGGAAATGACCATGAATCTAAATGGAATTGCCGAAAATGACGTGAGATGCATGGAAATGACCGTGAAGTGAAGCGAATTGACCGTGAAATGTGTAGAAATGACCGTGAAGTGAATGGAATTGACCGTGAATCTAAACGGAATCGCCGGAAATGATCGTGAAATACATGGAAATGACCGTGAAATGAAGCGAATTGACCGTGAAATGCGTGAAAATGACCATGAAGTGAAGTGAATTGACCGTGAAGTGCTTGGAAATGACCGTGAATCTAAACAAAATTGCCGGAAATGACCGTAAAATGCATGGAAATGACCGTGAAGTGAAGCGAATTGACCGTGAAATGCATGGAAATGACTGTGAAGTGAAGCGAATTGACCATGAAGTGCTTGGAAATGACCGTGAATCTAAATGGAATCGTCGGAAATGACTGTGAAGTGAAGGGAATTGACCATGAAATGCATGAAAATGACTGTGAATCAAAACGGAATCGCCGGGATTGACTTAACCATGAAATGCATGGAAATGACCGTGAAGGGACGGGAATTGACCGTGAAATGCTTGGAAATGACCGTAAAGTGAAGGGAATTGACCGTGAATCAAAACGGAATCGCCGGGATTAACCGTGAAATGCATGGAAATGACCGTGAAGGGAAGGGAATTGACCGTGAAATGCATGGAAATAACCGTGAAGTGAAGGGAATTGACCATGAAATGCATGGAAATAACTGTGAATTAAAACGGAATCATCGGGATTGACCGTGAAATGCATGGAAATGATCGTGAAGTGAAGCGAATTGACTGTGAAATGTATGAAAATGACTGTGAAGTGAAGGGAATTGACCGTGAAATGCATGAAATGACCGTGAATCAAAACGGAATCGTCGGGATTGACCGTGAATTGCATGAAAATGACTGTGAAGTGAAACGAATTGACCGTGAAATGCATGGAAATGACCGTGAATCAAAACGGAATCGCCGGGATCGACCGTGAAATGCATGAAAATGACCGTGAATCAAAATGGAATCGCCAGGATTGACCGTGAAATGCATGGAAATGACCATGAAGTGTACGGAAATGATTGTGAAATGCAAGGAAATGTAACGTCTCGGAAAAATCTGTATAAAGACCCAAGTATCACCTCTGGCAGAAATCACTCAGGACCAAATCTTTTAAGAAATTAGACGAGAATTAGCTAGTGTTACACTATAGTACCTGTAAAATTAACACTAATCACTTTAAATATGATCTGCAGGACCCAAAATGTGTATAATCATTAACGCTACATTACCTTAAAACTTAGGATCTACCTCAAAACCCAGTTACTCTTGGGAGCACTTTGAAACTCCGTATCAGACCTGGACCGCACATCGAAAGTCCGACTACCGCGAAATTAAACGATTATGACCGCATTACTGGACTTGACAACCATCTTGGAAATCAAGTCCTAACAGTACCCAAAAACGCACAACTTGAGCCCGAAGCGAAGCATGTGAGAAATGCGAATATCTTTAGAAAACGAACTGAAACTTAAGTGAATTGAGTCGTTTACTTGTAGGCCAAATCTAAGGATTCTGACCGTTGGAATCTGACCCAATTACACCATCAGATCAGAGAAAATTTTCAACACATGTCAGTGCACTTGTGGCCCTGATCGAGTACCGGTGACCGTTGAATTGAAACTGGTCCGCCACGGTCGATCTGTAAATCCGATCGGACCGAAAACTCAGCTTGACCTAGATCCAATGTTAGGGAGCTTAAGTCTAACCGCCCGCAGAAAAGGGGCCTCCAGAGCAACTCCATTGGACTGAAACAGACGCCTTTTGGATATAACCTAAGTATACCTTGGCCCTGGGGCCATTTCCATCAGTCCTGGGCCTATATAAGGGTCTTAAACCCTCTCTCTCCCTTTACATACGAATTTCTAACCCTAGGTGAGAGAAGAGAAAAGAAAGAGAAGGAAAGAGAGAGAAAGTGAGAGAGAGGGTTGGCATTTGTTCCGAGGATTCAATCCCGCCGCTCCACTTGCTTAACCACCCTTCTCGTATCGCTATTTTGGTGTGATGACCCGAAAAATTTCGTGCCAAGACCCGAATACTACCTCTATTTTCTTTAGAAGTTATTTGTGGGTTAATTAGCGCTAAACTCGATTGCTTGTGAAATTAGCATCAATCACTTTAAATTTGATCTGTAGGACTCAAAACCTGTAGAATCGTTAGCGCTATGTTACTCTGAAATCTGGGATTCAACGCTAAATCCAGTTGCTCTTGAAAATTTTTAGAAGTTTTAGATTGGACCTGGACCGAGCGTCGAAAGTCCGATAGCGATGATCTTAGACAGTTATGGTCACCATGTTGGACTTGACCATCATCTCAAAAATCAAGTCTAGATGATGTCCTGGGTCGATTTGATTGAGTCCGGAGTGGAGAGTGTGAGAACGTTGAGAAATTAAATATGATTTTATGAAATCTGAGTTGTGTCACTTGCGCGACGATTTTAAGCAATCTGACTGTTGGATTCTGACCCAATTTCACCCTCGGATCAAGGAAGATGGCCCAGGCATGTCATAATGCTTGTGGACCTGATCGAGTTTCGGTAACTCTGATCGGTACGAAAACTCAGCCTGACCTATATCCATGGTCAGTGAGCTTAAGTCCGACCGCACGTGGAGAAAAGACCACCGGAAGCGCTCCATTGGATCAAGAGAGGCCCGATTTGGTTATAACCTAAGTATACCTTGGCCCTGGAGCTGTTTTCATCTATTTTAGGCCTATATAAAGACCTTAAAACCCTCACTCTCTTTCCCATACGAATTTCCTAACCCTAGCTAAGAAAGAGAGAGGAAAAGAGAGAGAAAGTGAGAGAGAAGTTGGTGAATCATCTTAAGATTCTTTCCTGTTACTCTATATCCTTAAACCATCACTTTTGAATCGTTATTTCGGCGATTCTAAGTTCCTTCTTGGGTAAGTTAATCTAACCCTAATCTGTTTAGAGTTTCGAATAGTCTATGTGTTGATGTAGCTCATTTCTATTCTTGCCTTAGGTTATCTAGTCGCCGTTGACGAAGACATATCGTCTGAATCAGTTCGGTGTGCTTTTTCTGGTTTAAGGTGTGGACTACATTCGTATAGTTATGAAAATAGTGAAATTATGGTTTATTCTTGATTGATTGGGTGCAATTTCACATGCCAAATGCTATGTTATTCTGCGTTCCTGATACGTGCGTGTATCATGATTATTGATTGTAAATGTATAATCGTTGTATACGTGGCATCTCATGGGCACATGAACATGTGTTTTAACTAAGTTATTGCATGTATGTACTTGTGCATTTAAGTGTTCAACTTCTTGGCATAAAATGGAATGAGGAACTACTTGCGTGTATTCCAAATACATGTAATGTTGAACTATGTAGTCTAAGTGTTTGTAGATAGGATTCTCAATGATCTTAACTATGTGTAATATATTATTCCTATTATGTATCGGGCGTATTCTCTACTGCTCATATTGGTTGAAATGTATGATACCTACATGCAAGTGCACATTCTATTGTTCGTTGAAATGCTCAAGTATGAGACTTATATTTAAGTTGGTTGCTACATCTACATGTTTTGAATTGTTGTTCCATTAATACGTATTCATATTGTATTTGGAGTGTGTTTGGGACTATGAAATAGTAAGCTTTGAGTACCTTGAGTTCGTGGCTGAGGTTGCTTTCGCCACGAAGGACGTGATTTGACGAACCCGAGTCGTATTAGAGTTGTCGGCAGTGGTTTGGCCACACAGAGTGTTTGCGCACTCTATGTCGTTCAACCCAACGTGCACTCATGCTAGTCGAGTTCGTCAAGTAACCCGATTATCCGATGTATGTTCACCATGTATGGACGCTATTGTTTGAATCTAGGGTACCAAACTTACCGATGAAATCTCGTTAACCATTGTACCTTGATCCGCTAAGACTCATGAGCCGGACATGGTGGTATGGGACACTGTGGTCGAGCTGTCGGCCTACGCTGGGGTGACGAGCTTCCCCGTAGTGACCAGTGGGCACACCAGACTCGTGAGCCGATTATGGTGGTATGAGACACTATATTCGTGCTGTCGGCTTACATTGATTGGTGAAGAGCCCTTTGTAGTGACCTCGAGCATACCTTGATACTGCATTAAGGCGACGAGCCTTAGAATAGTAAAGAAGGTATGATAGGCGTGCATTGATTGGTGACGAGCCCTTTGCAGTGACCTAGAACCATATGATCGTATGAGATGGCCTAGGACTGACGACCCTAGAATGGATCACTATGTGGAAATTGATATGAGGAAGGTACCTTAGTTTCCTAATCCTGCTGTATGAAAAGGACTAATAACAACTTGGTAATCATGTTCATGTACCGCATTGCATGTGCGTGGAAGTTGTTGGCACTGCAGGAAGTTGTCACGCGTAACGTAAGTTGAAGACGCTGAGGGAGTGCAGGCAAGGGCATGCATCATTTATACATATATTCTTGCATTAACAAGAGTACTTTAGAGTTGTTTAATTGTATTGCCTTATTATTACTGCATGATTAATTTGATATCATATTAACTTTTACGGTATTGTTCCACTAAGTTGATCACTCACTCCCACGTTCTGGGGCGGTGTTTCAAAACTAACTAGACTCTGTCTTAGATGTAGATGTTGACGCGACCCCTGAGGTAGAGCAGGAGTTCGAGGATGATGAGGCCGCGTTTTCTTTTTTGCAGTTCTCAGGCGGGTTCATGTGAGCCATGTCCTGATATGCGGGGATTCTAGGTTTTCTTTTGGAATAGATGATTTCATTTTGATTCTTATATTTTTGAAAGCAATACTTGTAAGTATGACCTGACATGTATACGTATTTCAGGGATTGCACATGTACACATATGTTTCTTTAAGTCTTCCGCTTGCGTCTTTCACTTATCCCTGAATTATGTTTGCAGTTTGGCTTAATCTATTCCATGTTTTATGTACTCTTACAGACAACATACATCCATCATTAAATATGTTACATAAGTGATGTTTTGAAACTCGGGAGCGAAGTTATGCTCGACCCCCGAATTTCAAGGCGTTACATCTGGTGATTCCGATTTCGGGAATTGACCGTGAAATGCATGGAAATGACCGTGAATCAAAACGAAATCATGGGGATTGACCGTGAAATGCATGGAATTGACCATGAAATGAAGGGAATTGACCGTGAAGTGAAGGGAATTGACCGTGAAATGCATGGAATTGACCGTGAAGTGAAGGGGAATCACCGGGATTGACCGTGAAATGCATGGAATTGATTGCGAAGTAAATGAAATGAATGAAATTGACCGCGAACTGATTGAAATTGACCGCGAAGTGAATGAAATGGATTTTCGACAATCAACCTAATGGAATCTTGAAAAATAACCAAGTTAGTTGGCTAAAGTAACTTCTCCTACCCCAAAATCATATAGGGTACGTCAAGTAACTAAATTTGGTTTAGAAGATATTCTTGTTAAATGAATAAAGATAGAAATGAAAAAAAGAGAAAAAATATTTATATGCTTATATATACATATTTATATAAACATGTATTAGAGAAAATTATAGGTAGAATAAAGTTCTCCATGTAAAAAAATAAAAAAAAATAATAAATAAAATTTTTTTTGTAGGGATTGGCACGGACTACAGCTATGGCTACGGTTATAATCTGTAGCTATAGGTAGAATGAACTTCATACATATCGAATGCTCTTCGATATGTATCGAAAATTGCAGAATTTTTGAGGCAAACTTGCTGGACAGTTCTTGGCCTTTTTCGATCATATCGAAAGACCTTCGATATATCGATGTACATATCAAAAGACCTTCGATACATATCAAAGGACATATCGAAAAAACAGGGGCAGTGGCTATGGCTATGGTTTTTATTCGTAGCTATAGAAAATCCTGTAGCCATAAGTTCCTGGTTTTTTTTTTTAATTTTTTTTTTTTTTTGCTGTTGTAATCCCCACTGTTTTTTGTGGGTCCTATTATGAGGTATGTGTTATATCTAAACCGTCCATATATTTGGCGAACTCGTATTAATGCTTGAGATGAAAAATGAGACAGATCTAGCTATCAAGTGGACCGCACTATAAAAGGTAGTGGAGGATTGAACGTCTACCATTGAAACCCTTTCAGGGGTCATGAAAGTTTTGGATCATTATGAAAGTTGTTTTTCCTCTTCATCCAGGCCTTTGTGACCTTATGAATAGATTGGATGGAAAATAAATGTTATGGTCGACCCTACAAAATTTTTAACGGTGAAAATCAATTTTCCTGCTGCTCTTTGTAGTGTGGTCCAATTGATCTTGGATACGATTCTTTTTTTTTATTTTTTTTATAATGCTCTGAAATGATCTCGAAATATGGATGGACATTGTGGATATAATAAATACATAACTATGGGGCCCATGTAACTTTGATCTCTTTTGAACCGTTCGTACAACTCAGAGTTCGAGGAGCATCAGCGCTCGTCTTCGAGCACCACCGATCCGCTTGAAGGAAAAAGTAGGGGCATTGTCGACCTTTGGTAAGCCGTCCGTACATTTGGGGCTTATTCTTGAGAGGTAAAAAGAAGTGGGCTTTAAAATATAAATGGGCCATATATGGGTCGTACAATTATAAATTTCTCCCATGTGACTATAGGTAGAGTTGGGCATCGGTCCAGGTCGGATCGGATTAGGTCCAACTCGACCCTACCCAAAATCCCAAAGGCTTGACTCGAACTCGATCCGATCTGTGCCTGGATCCGGGTCACATAATTCGGACAGATCCGATGCATGGTTTCCGTGACTTGAACAGTGTTCGACTCGGTTAGGAAAACCGAGTCGGATCGGGTTGGGTAGAAATCGGATATATAAATTTAATTAAATTATTTCATATGGTGTGGTCTACGTTAACCTTTAATATACCTACTTTTTGTAGTCAATGGCTAAAATAATATGTAAAAATTGATAAACGGCTTAGATAAAACATATACATCAACGTGGGCCCCATGTAGCTATGAAAGAACTTTCAATCTACCGTATATAGCATTTTTATTAAATCTTTGACGTGTAGTGCACGAAATCGAACTACTTGCCTTTCACGCAAGCAGAGCCTATACGGGGTGATTTCTTAATCCACGTGAGCGAGGTCTGTAGGTCTAATCATAGGGTATGTGTTATGTCAAAACCGTTCATCCATTTTCCAAGCTTGTCTTAAGGCTTGAGACAAAAAATAAGACGGATCTAACTATCAAGTGGACCACACGAATGGTTTAACAGTGAAAATCATTCTTTGCTGCTATTTATGGTGTGGGCCACATGATCTTTGGATATTATTTATTTTTTGAATAATACTCTATAATCATCTCTAAAAATATATGAACGGTGTAAATATGATAAATACATCACTGTGGGGCCCATATAACTTTGATCTCCTTTAAACCGTTCGTACAACACGGAGCTCGAGGAGTGCCTGTAGCTTGAGGAGGCCAGACGTAGTACAGCTGTACGCTGTACTGGAAACGGACTGGCTACTCCCCTTGCCACCGGACGTCAGTGCTTTGTGGGCCCCACCAAGATGTATGTGTTTCATCCATGCCCTCCATCTATTTTTATAAATCATTTTAAGCTATTAGAAAAAAAAAATGAGGTATTTTGAAATCTTAAGTGGACCATATTATAGAAAACAGTGTTGAATGAATTTTGACCATTAAAAATGTTATGTAGGCCATGAAAGTTTTCGATCAAGCTGTTATTTATTTTTCCCCTTCATCTAGGTCCTTATGACCTGATCAATATATGTTTTATCCACACCGTCTATCATTTTTAGGAAAGTTAGGGTAAAAAATAAAAAATATATTTTATACTACCCGCCCACCTATTGGTCCAGGTCTGTTTGGTGCGGTTCAGGTCCCATCGGTTCGGGTATCCGGGTCGAGTCGGTCTAGATAGAGGTCTATCCGAACCCGACCTGAAAAAAATTGGATCTGAAAATCACAACCCGATCAGGCCCGATCTTGGCCATTGGTTCTGTTCAGAACAGGCTGAATCGGGTTGGATCCGCCGGATCGGGTCATAAATGCACACCTCTAACTATAGGAGAGAGTTGCTCCAGTGATCTCAGAGCAACATAAGTTACAGTGCTCCTACTTGCATTAAGACACTTACACAATTTAATTCATTGATTAATACCGTTCCTTAAGTCAAATGCATATTTCATGGGCTATCATGAAAATATCACACTAATGAGACAAATATTAACCATTTGATCAGTTACCTTAAATATGTATGGTTAAGATTATTTACAAGAGAAGAGGTGTAAACAACTATTTGATCCATGCATTCTTTACGGACTATTATGGATAGGTTATCTATGATGGACGCCAATTTTCGTGGTGACCCCAACACAACATACCTTGGAGTCGATGGCGATGTATATGTGTTTTATCTACCCCGTTCATCCATTTTTCTAACTCATTTTATGGAATGAATCCAAAATTGAAGCATATCCAAAACTCAAGTGGACGACACCACAGGAAATAATGGAGATTGAATGGGTGCGGACGAAAACTTCAGTTTTGGATCAAGGTAATATTTGTGTTTTCCCTTCAAAACTTCAGTCGAGTTAGCGCGGTCAACTCACTCGACTCGCCTCAGCTCAAAATTGGATTCGGACCGAGTTGAGTTGGTCTTGTGGAGTTCGAAAAAATTTCGAGCCAAGTTCAAGCTTGTAGCTTGACTCGACTTGGCTCGAACCCCAACTTGAATCGACTCGGATTGAATCGGCTCGGTGGCTTGGCTATTTTGATTTTAATGTTGCTTGTCGAGTATTTAATAAAATGACTCAATAAAGTGTTATTTCTTGTACTGCCCTCATATTAGGGTATTCTCGCAATGAGTATCCTAGAGAATATTGAAAAAGCGAATCATCATAAAAAAAAAAAATTTACATTGTAGGGCTACCCTCATATCTTAATCTTGATGATATTTACCGAATATTTGATGAAATGCTTACAAAGTGTTGTTACTGTTTTGCATTCAAAGTGTGGGAAATTGAAGAAGCATTCTATATATTTAAGAAAATGTTGCACAGGCTTGAACTCAACTCGAGTTGGCCTAAGCTACTGATCAAACCGAGTCGAGTTGGCCAGTCAAGCCCAATTATTGAGCCGAGCCGAGTTCAAGCTAGGGTTGGCTGCTGCCTGAACCGAGCTGTGCCAAACTCGACTGATCACTTCAACTTATGTACAACTATATACATGATTTACTTAATCAAACTTAGCCTTTCACAAATATACTACAAGATTTTAATGCTTTACTAATACAAGCATGATACATTGGATTTCAACATATTCGGGGTTTAGAACGCAATAGACTGCAGATACAAGCAATCAAATGAGCCCAAGGAGAGTCCATTCCGGCGTAGACTACTGGTGTGCTTCTTGCACCATCCCTTCAACAGTGGTAAATCCACAGCACATCCACCATACACATGGCATCCATAACCGTTGATCCAGGCGGTCCAAATCGTCGTCCTTGTTATTGGATGGGGCATATATCTCAAAAAAGTCCCAGTGATTGATAACAAATACTCATCTTTAGCCACTCAAATGATTTGAAAAGGAAAAGGTCAAGGTTCCAAATTCAATGGCTGATAGTCATTCTATCGATAGTATATTTAGGCCGTTAATCTGATGGAGACAGGTGCTATTACTGTGTATGGTGGAAGTGAGACACTGTTGAGAAATGATGTAAAACGCACACAATAATTTTGCCCGTTCCACCACAATTTAGGAAATGTGCCATTTGATACTCTGGCAAAGTATGATGTTCGGTACCCAGTCACAAAGAAATTGTATACTTGGAATATAAAAACTCAAATTAAACCGATAAAATTGTAAAAAACTATTGTCTCTAAGTCTCAATCTCAGAATTAGATTGGGTGAGTAATCAAAGCCTCTGATTGTGGACACTTGTTTATTAAAAAAGGAATGTTGGATGCTTTCATTTTTTCTGACCAATAAATGTCCACCAATCCTACATTTAGACAATCAAACATGTGTAATTTGGGCTCATTATGCATCTATACAAGTACCATAACTTTTATGTCTGAATTTGAATTAAGTATGCAATTTTTAAGTGACTGCTTATCATCCGCACACTGTGACAGAGTATCAAAGATTTAAACACCGATTAGTTGGTAAGGTCCTCGTCACCCTCAATAATGGTGTGTTGATATGGAGAGATTTGATTTGTGGGTCATATGCTATTAGAGATGGGCCGAGCTTTTTTAAAGGTTTTCTTTTTTCTTTTTTTTTTGCCATGTATCAAGGATTGGGCATAGAGGCAAAATGTCCACGAAGGCCTTTGGTATGGAAGTTAGGTGGTGCCCATAATAAAGAACTAGACCTGTCCATTCGTTCTGCTAGATCATATTATGACATGAGCTTAAGAATGACGAAGATCCAGCGCTCTAGTTGCTACACGATAGGAAATAGTGAAAATTGAATGTCCAATGTGGAAGCATTGGTAGGGTAATAGAAGTTTTGGATCAAGCTAATTTTTGTGTTTTTAGTTCATCCGAGTAAAAATAACCTTATAAACAATAAAAACGGTGTTTAAAAATCACAATAGACTTAGGGAGGTTTTACCGGTAGGTATTTCACTGCCAACGTTTTCCTATCATGCAACATACTTGAGTTTTGGATCTACTTTTTTATTTTTTTAGCCCATCTTATCATGATCATCTAAAAAATTGAATGAAAATAGACAAGATCGGTATCTTGTAAATATAACAATGAGCCCACTTAGCATCTTGTTGCTGGAAGTTCTTATGAAAGTCTTTTATAATGCAATTCACATCAATTGGGTATTGCCCAATAAACACAGTATGGCAGGTTGTAATTGATTACCAGGCCATTGTCAAGGCTTGACGGTCCCTTGGGGTGGGAGTACCCACTAAGGGCGTGTTTGGATGGGCACCGTTCGTTGGAGTAGCCCGTATTAAGTTGGATTGGGTACTTGAATCCCACAGCGTCCCAGCAGTTGTTTGTTTGGACGGGCGTTGGATTTGCAGCTGGATGAAAATCCAGCTGGATTGTGCGGGATTTGGACGCGGGATTGGGGGGGGGGGGGTTTGGGCGTACGGTGCAATCCTGTAGGATTCAATGCTGAATAGGGGTTTTTTTGAAAACCATGATGTATGTGTTTCATCCTTTCCGTTCATCCATTTTTACGGATCGTTTTATGGATTGATCTAAAAATGAGAGGTATATGCATTTCAGTTGAACCACACCACATGAAAACAATATTGATTGGACATCCATCATTCAAATCCTTGTAAAGCCCACTGTACTATTTTTTTGACATCCAATAGGTTGATTAGGTCGTACAGCCCCAAATGAAGGGAAAAAACAAAAATAAGCTTGATCCAAAACTCTTATGGCCCCAAATTGTTTTTTCAAAGTTTACGCTCATTCAATAATGTTTCCTGTAATGTGGTCCATTTAAGATTGGGATATAACTTCTTTTTGTTGTCGGAGGGCATGGATGAGATATGGGTCCTACGGAGCACCGACCAGCAGCCCGTCCAAACACCATCACTGTATGCATTCTAGATTGCCATCCGCCTATCCAAACACGCCATACTTCGGCCGCTGGATACATCAATCCAATGAGATTGCAAGTAATCCACTGACACTATCTTGAAAGGCGTGCAATTCACCCTAATACTACCCAATCCCATCCAGCGTGCCCATCCAAACACGCCCTAAGTGTGACAAGGACATATCTTGTCATATCTGACAGCACGGGGCCTCACCAGTCAAATCTTGCCATGATTTCGTAGCTGGAAGTGACAGCATCAATATCTAATGGTGTCAGTTTGTCCTTGGAAGCTACCAGTAGAGTGAGGTCTCCTACTTAACCACCACTTTGAAGGGTACCCTCACCATGACCTAGCTAGAAATGGACAATCTTTGTGGGGGGTTATGTGGGACCCACCATGATGTATGCGTTTTTATTTGCACTGTCATTTCATTTTAAAACAAATTATTTCAGGCAATAAGCCTAAAAAATGAGGTAGATTAAATGTTTAAGTTTACCACACCACTTGAAACGATGGGGATTGAATGTCAAGTCGAGCTGGACTAACTCAAACTCATTTTCAGGCTTAAAAAATCAACTCTACTCAGCTGAACTTAGTTTTGAACCGAGTCTATTCAAACTTTTTCAAGTCAAATCGGGTCAGCTAACTCTTGTACACCCCTAAGTATGAGGATTGAGTACGGAGGTGGATAGCTTACTAAAGCCTTTTGCAAGAATTAGCTGTAATTCGAAGCTAGGTGGGGCCCACCATGATGCTTGTGTGAACTACACCTAATCCATCCATTTTGCCCATTCTATAAAGACATGGGTCTTAAAAATGAGGATTGGACGTCTATGACAGAAGCACCGGTGAGGCTATGGTAGGCATTTCCTGCCTGCCTTTTCTTATCATACAACCCGTTTAAGTTTTGGATCTGCCTCAATTTTTTCCCATCTAATCTCTTGATGATGTCAAGAAAATCTGGATGAACGGAAAATATAAAGATAAGCTTATCCAAAACTTATGTAGCTCAAAGAAAGTTTTTAATGGTCATTCATCACTGTGTCAAGTGGTGTGATCTACCTGAGATTTTTATCTTCCTAAGGTTTGGGATCACGTTCTAAAATAAGATGGAAAATTGGATGGACCGCGTGGATTTATAAAAAAATAAAACAAGGTGGGCCCCACACAGGATAACACCCACGACTAAGGTGTTACCTTCGTAACCGCTAATCCACTACGGTTTGGTACGCTGTGATGACCATATCAATGACGTCATACTGATAGAGAGATCCGAACCAATGGATATTTATGGGTAAAAGCCTAAAACCATAAATTCGGAAAGTCTATTGGTTAAGTCAAGGTCACATCCGATGATTTGAAAATAAACACAGGTTGATGGGGACCAGGATTCGGTAACAGCCCTCAAATGTAGAGTTGGATTATTATTATTATTATTATTTTTTTGACCTTTCTACTATTATTATTATTATTATTATTATTTTTACCTTTTTTTTTTTTTTCACACACGCACACACACCCGCACACGCTCACGCTCACGCTGGTGGAATTTCACCACCAATGGGTACTCGAACCGGGTGTTGAAACTCCTGAGAGTCTACCGCCCGAGTAAGAGTAAAGAACCAATATAGAGTGATTAGATACTACCCTTCCGGGGCATAGCTAAAGATGGATGGTACCCTTACCATGACGTATATGTTTGATCGATGCCATCCATCCATTTTGACAAATCTTTTTTCATGGCATGAGCCCAAAAAGGAGGCAATCAAAGGCTTAAATCGACCACACCACTGGAAGTCTACACCACTGGAAGTAGTGTGGTGTGATCTTCAACATTAAACTTTCAATCCCCACTAATTCCTTTGATCTGCTTTCTTTTTGAGCTCAGGGCTTAAAAAGATCCATCAAAATGGATGGATGGCATGGATAAAATACATACATCATGGTGAGCCCTATATAGCCTTAACAGGAGCGTCCATCTCTAGCTAGGTCCAGGTGTAATAATACCTTATCCACATCCCTACTGACCGCGTTATAACTCCAAATTAGTAGCTGCCCTCTAATGCCCAGCTCGATTACGGAGTATAAGCTTCATGGACTCCAACATGTTATGTATGTGTTTTATCCACAACGTGATCTATTTTTCCATCTCATTTTAGGCATCATTGTGAAGTAATGCATATCCAAAATTTAAGTAGACTCCAGGCCACTGGAATCAATGGCAATGAAGGCCTACAATTGAGCTCTTTGTGAGTAGGGTGTCAACAAGCCGGTAAAATATTAAAATTTTAAATAGGGGCCACCCCGACACCCAGTCATAAATGGTTCAAAATCTAGGCCAAGACTTACCCATTTCTGGTCCATTCCAGGCCCTCCTTGTAGGTACATAAGTTTTGGATCAAACTAATTATTATGTTTGTCATTATTTATGTGAGATGATAAATAATTTTGCCGGTAGGTTATAAGAAAGTTTCAACAGTACATCACTATCCCCGTTACTTCCTTTGGTATGGTATGTTTGAGATTTGGATCTACATTATTTTTGGGCTCATACCTAAAATAAGTTCGCAGTAGGAACGAAAAGCATAAATAAAACACATAAATCATGGTGGGCCCCATGGTTTTTTTTTTTTTTTTCTATTGCCACCATTACAGGTCTATGAAAACTGAGTCCTAATTCGTATTCTTTAGGCTCCACCATTAATGTATGTGCCCTATCCAATTCGTCCATTCATTTTGCTAGCTATTTTAGGCATGAGCTCTAAAAGTGAGGCAAATCCAGAGGTTAGATAAGCTTAGATGAGCCCCACAGTAGAAAATAATGGTGATTGAACACTTGCCATAAAAAACTTCTTAGAGCCCACTGTAATGTTCATTGCCATCTTACTTATTAATTAGGTCATACGGGTAGGGCTGTACACAAGTAGAGTTAGCTCAGTTAGATCGCTCGACTCGACTTGACTCGAAAAAGCTCAATTTGACTCGGTTTGAAACTGAGTTTGAGCTGAGTTGAGTTGATTTTTTGAGCTCAAAAAAATTTCAAACCAAGTTTGAGCTTGCCCGAGCTCGACTCTACTGGAATTGAACCCAACTCGAATTGAACTCGGATTAAACTAGTTGGGTGACTGGGTTACTTTTATATTGCTGTTGCTCATCGAGTGTTTGATGAAATGACTCAATGAAGCGTGGCTGGTGGCAAAGAAGGTACGTATATGAAAAAATACCATTTTTTTTCTTGATTTATATATTGCTTATAAGGTGTTTGATAAAATAAATGTAAAACCACTGCTATTGTTTTACATATAGTGAGATTTTGAAAGTGTAGATCATGTGTTTGTGAAAAATGCTGCATAGGCGAACTTAGCTCGATCTTGGCTCGAAGTCGGCTCCAATTGGCCCAAGCTATTGACCGAACCGAGTGGAGTTGGCCAATCAGGCTCGAGGACCGAGCCGAGCCGAGTTCGAGCTAGGTCAGCAAGTGGCCGAGCTTAGTTCGACTCATGTACGCCTCTACATACAAGTATGGATGAAGGGAAAATCTTGATCCCAAACTTTTGTTGTCTTATAAAGTTTTTAACGTGGTCTTTCAGTTACCACTGTTTCGTCTAGTCCACCTGCGATTTGGATATGCCTTGTTCTTGGGCACGTGCTCCAAAATCAACCGGCGAAACGAAGAAAGGATGGAACACATGTATCATGGTGGAGCCCACGGAGCGCTCATCAGTACCGACAAGGTATTGGTGGGTGGCTGCCGAGTCCGAGTCCGTTTGATGGCCACTTCCCCCGAAGTCGAAGATTTTTAGATCCTCACCCTTCACTCAATGCATCACAAAACAACGGTTGAAGTTTACAGTCTATATTCAATGAAAAAATATTTAAAGGATGGAAGCATTGAAATAATATAGTATGAAATTAATGGTTATATGTACCGATAAAAAGAGAGGCCCACCGCATAAACGGTTTAGATCACTGAAAAACGACCCAAGGAATAGCGGATACAATGCGGATGCATCCTAAAACAATACGTCAGAGACGTATGGTAATAAACCTATCTTCTTCGTCTGCGACCTCTGAAAATGATGGGATTTGATTTCTGACGGACAATACAAACGGCCTTCTCCAACCTCCATCGCTCTACTCCGCGTACTCGGGTTTTCAGTTCTAGCAAGTGGGGCCCACGGTTCAAATGATCCAGACCATTGATCAGCTGCATCTGACTGATTATGGCCCACGATCCAAATCTTTTCTCAAATCGCAAGACAGTCATCACCAGGATTGGGAGGCGAGTTTCCTACCACAGCTGTTATAGGGAGTTCCTGCAACATGAAGCCCTGCGGGGCCCACCAAGATGTCCATGAAAAATCCACTCCGTCCATCAGTTTGGCGAGCTCATCTTAGCTATTATTCTGAAAACGAGTTAGATCCAATGGTCAAATGGGCCACACCACAGGAAACAGTTGGGAAGGAAACGAACACCATTGAAACCTTCCTGGGACTCAACGTGGTGTTGATTTACTATCTAAACCGTTCATATGGTGGTTCCCACCAGGATGAAGGGAATATACAAATATCAGCCTGATCCAAAACTTCCTTGGGCCCCAATAAGCTTTCAATGGTGGTCGTTCAGTCCCCACTGTTTCTTATGGTGTGGCCCACTTGAGTCTTGGATCTGGTTAATTTTTTGGGTTCTCATCATAACATGATCTGACGAAACTGATGGACGGAGTGGATTCCCCAATCTTGGGCGTTTCTTCATTTGGGAAGGGTGGGTAGCTTTGCCGTACGGAAATTTTAATGAAATGGTCTATCAACGATGATGTGGCCCAGAAGACGAACGGTAATCCGGACCATTGAAGCAAGGGCCCCACCTATTGCACCATAAGGGAAGAATATACTTGTTAGAATCCTCGGCCGAGGATCCTGCAATTCATCTCCTTCCATTTAAAGAAAGAAAGTATAGAAGATAGATTGTTTATCTGCTCTGAGTGAGTGAGATGGAGTGGAAACAACAACAGCATTTGATGAAGAAGCTGGTATTTGCAGTGAATGGGGAGCGATTTGAGCTCTCAACTGTCGAGGATCCGTCGATTACTCTACTTGAATTCCTCAGGACGAAAACCCGCTTCAAAGGAGTCAAGCTCGGATGCGGAGAAGGTGAATTTTCTCTCTCTTTTACGTTGTTTTTGTTTTGAATGTTGGTTTAGGAAAGTAGGGAGGATTAGTCGCCGCATGTGTTTGGATGCACTATCGATTCAAATTGCAATTATTTTGGTTTTCTAAACTAGAATTTTGATGAAATTTATAATTGTCGTTAGCGTGCGTTTGGTTGTGGAAGTGAATTGAATCACGAACGATTATGTTTAGTTTAAACAAGAGGAAGCAGCACTAGTTAATTATGCTTCCTTTCATGTTCACGCAGCCCTGTCGATGTCGGGGCCATGTAAATGGTGGGCCCCACCATGAATATCACCTATCTCAAGAAATGCTCTCATCCACTCATTAGGTGGGCCACACTTGTATCCTGAGTCAGACCATGGATCATCGATTGATTTCCATGGCGTGGGCTGCCTGATGAGTGGACTGCCTGGTTTTCGTGATAGGTGATCTTCATATGGGCCTTAGTGTACATGGATAAAATATTCTAGCCAAGGGACACGTTGACGGGAAAGATGGGGTTGCTTGCTAAGTTAAGACTACAAAATTCATGTGTGATCAATTCTCCTTGTGTTTCTTTCGAGTCCCACCTGAAAGTAACATAATTGTAGTTTGGAGAAAGTCTCTCGGCATGAACAATGGGGAAGTAAATCACAATGGGACATTATCAGGCATGATGATTAGTCCAATTCACTCATCATGTGGGCCGAACTTGTATTTTGGGCCTGATCATTGTTCATTCATTGATTTTGATGATGTGGCCTACCCGATGGCTGGATCGGCCTGATTTTCATGGCAGGTCTTATTCCTGACATGGCTAACCTTTTGATGTCAAACACGAGTGATACTTGGGTAGGAAAAAGAAATAGCAGCATGGGAAAGCCTATGGTACCGAGGCAGTGATAGTTTTGTTACTTTGTTTTGAAATATGGTATTATCTGAACTAATTCCTCCTTTTCTTTTGTTTGACTCGGCATTCATGTAATGTTTCTTTAACGTGATAGATTTATTGGGTGTAGACTGTTTGATATGGCTGTCAATGGGTATTCAGGTCCGCTAGTACCCAAATGAACCAGGATGACCTGTTTAGTAGTCGGGTTGGTGTTGGGTTCATTGGTTAAGGGCTGAATCTATATAACTGGATATCTAATTGGGTACCTGAATGATATGTATGATAATAGTATACATCGTATAATATAGGTTTAATACATTGCTAATATTGACTACTAACACAGTCCCGTTCGCTCTAATTGTTTGTTTCCACTACTTCTCGTTCTGTCATTGCTGTTGCCAATTCACTTAATGGCGCATGCCAGTAATCTTCCCAACAGGTAACCAAATACAATTGGGTTTGGTTCTGGTACCTCAAAATTTGCACCATTACCCAAACTTGACAAGACCTGAACCTCACTCTCTTACTTGGGTCTGTATGCGGATGTGCCAATACCCAACTCAAGCTTGAGCCGTTAACAGCCTCAATGTTTAACACACCAAAAACCTAAATGCTTCCCTTATTCTCTTCCTTCTTTTCTTTGTTTTGTATCTTTTCTATTTTTCTTACTTTATTCAACTTGGAATCAAGGCCACTTTTTAAGGGATAAGATGGTTAATGTAAATTGAAAACACCATCTTCCCTGACTGCACGATTGGCGTCATCCTTTTTTTTTGAAAGGTAACAATTGGCGTCGTCCTTGATGTTCTAAGATTTTAAAACTCAGTTTCAAAGTGCGACTCGTCTCGGTATCAAACCAAGTCATACCACTAATACTGATACGGGTCTCATCTGATACAAGATGAGTTTCCTGAACCAATTAAAAAAAAAAAAAAGAAAGAAAGAAAGAAAGAAAAAAAAGTTTGAGACTAATTTGGTCCATATTGGTCCTGATTTGGTTTGTATCAGTCCCGACTCTGTTCATATCCATCCAACTTGGTCCATATCAGTGTGAATTGGTCTGTATCAGTTTGTAACAGTCTGACTTGGTCCATACGGTGCAACTAGTCCAATTCAGAATGAGTCAAGTCAACTCTAAATCGAGTCCCCAACTTTAACTTATATAGGTGGTCTGAATTGGACCGGTTCCCACCAAAAACGATTGAATGATATTTAAAACCATGGTATGGTCATGCTTGCTCCATTTTAGGGGAAAAAAATTGTGATTTCACTTGATATGATTTGTGTTTGCCAGGCTAGATGAATTACAAGGTTCTAGGGGTGTGTTATTTGTAATTTGGATGATTTGAAGGAGATTTCTCAGTTTTTGTTCCCATGATCATCCATTGGTGATGACTATCACTGCTCAGTTAATGTTGAATTTTATCATTGACTCGAGATATGCGAATAGATCTGTTCGACAATCATGCTCATCAGTGTGTGTTAAATATGGGCTCTTGTATCAATTATAGAACAGTTGGTGTCAACATGGAGAGTATAATTGCGTGTTTAAATAAGTGCATTTTTTATCTTTTCAGTGATGGGATGATAAAGCCTTGACATTGTTTTAGCAAGCCCATGTCGCAATTTCAATACCTCCAAATCAAAGTGAGATGTAGAAATTGTATTAAACGAGATCTCTCAGTTGTAAAGCCTTTAGGTCTCTATATATAGGAGAAATCTCTCAGTTGAAAAGCCTGTATGTCTTGATCCATTGTTTCATCGGACAGCTAAAGAATATTTTATTTCCATTGTTTTTCATTTCGGCATCGAAGAATGTATAACACCCTTGGGATACAAAAATATTGGAAACATTGGGAAATATCGTATGTGTTGGGGAATATATCTCACTATGAGGAAAACACTGGGGAAATGAAGGAATTTTTCAATGAAACTTAAGGAAATGTTAAAAGACATGATTGCACATTTAAAACTCATAAATTGTAAAAACTAGAATTGATACTAAGTTTCCTTTGTATGGGGTCTTAAACTATGTGTTGTTTGATAGAAATAAGGCAATCATATCCAAATCGAGTTTATATTAATCATAAATTATACTATACAAGTGTCAAAGTACAAACAGTACAATTTTTTAGCTACACGAAATCTATAATATAGTGCATATATATATATATATATAAATTTAAAATTATATTTATTTATTTTTTATAAACTTATTTTTCATATATGAAAAAATAAAAAAGTGTGGTTGATATGTAAATCAACCCAATGTTTTCAGTATCTTGCAATATCATCATCGATAAATCCCATGAAATATCGGTTATCCCAACTGGGCGATACAAAACCCAACTTTAATATCCATTTTTCATGGTATCATGCAATATATCGCGATATATCCACACTCCTTTATAAATTCTCAATGTATCGTGCAATATATTGATAGAAAGTGTGATATTGAAAGGGATAAAAAGAAATTTGGTGTTGTTTTCTCAGGAAAATCCTCAAAAACTCACAAAAATCATATTTTTTTTTTTCAATTTTTTTTTTTCCTAGTACATTGTAAGGTGGTTTCAGCTGGTCCACTCTAGTTTGTTAGAAGAAAATCTTCGAAATTTCTTCAAAATTGTTGTTGGAAGCTTCTTGGAACTGGATTCTAAAAGGTGCGCATTTTTGAGTTGTTGATTCTTTTTTTTTTCATTTTTATATGTTGTAAAAGGTGTCAAGTGGTGATAAATCCATAATTCGTCATGTTTTGCATGAAAAATTATGGATTTAGTGCGGAAAATTGAGGAAAATCAAAAGTTCTCAAAAATTTCCCAAATTGTTTGCAATCTTAGTGTCCAAACATGAAATCAAACATGTATATAACTTGATCTACACATTTTTGGAAATTTGGGGTTTATTTTATTTTATTTTATTTTTTTATATATGGAAAAATTATAAAGACAAAGCAAACAAAACTGCTCAATGTTAAAATATATATATATATATATATATATATATATATATATATATATATATATATATATATATATATATATATTCGAAATAAATAGGTATATTTCTAATTTTCTACTCCTTTTGCTTTTGAATGTAATGCTTGTGTTTCCATACATATCTTCTTATATTTTTAAATTTTATGAATTGACTTTGAATGCAATTGCATCAGTTCAGTTAGACAACGCATAGATTAGGACCATATACAAAGGAAACCTATTATGTGCACTTCTTTTTTGTGATTATTATTATTATTTAAAAATTTCTAAGTGTGTATTGGGTCTTTTTTAATAATCCCTGAAGTTTCATTGAAAAATTTGACCAATTTCCCAATGTTTCCCAACAATAGTGATAAATTACGCGATACAACTGATACATCCCATGCAATAACGGGTATGTATCTGTATCCCAAGGGTGCGATACATTACGCAATAACAACATGGAAAACATTGGATCAGCCAACACAATTAAATAGACACATAGATCAGTATACTTGGTTAATCAACATACTTGTTTAAAAAAATAACGTCAATGATACAATACCGCGAGACTATCAATTTTATACACATATTGCTAGCCAGCGGCAGGGGGAGAAATCTTCTGGAGAGAAGTATGCAGTTTTGCAGAGTATGCGGAAGGAATTAGATCACCATCACTCCTTCCTTGCTTCTGCAGGAGTGTTGAAGATCAAAGGGAATACTTTAAAAATCATTATATCTATGAGTAGAATAATTTCTAGTTCCAATTCTTGGTCATGATATCCTCTCACTTCTTAAAGGTGTTTGTCATCATGAAGAAAGCTGTCTCATGGAAATACAACAAATAATGGCCATGGTTCTAGAGTGATCAGTTTTAGTTTCTAATTTAGAATTGTGATTTCTCGGATGTTACTGTATGTATTTTAGCCTTTAAGGTGGATTTTTCTGAAAAGATACCATAAAGTTCTGATTCATTTCTCAAGAAGAGGATAACCTATATATAGAGAGAGGACTATGATCTTTAGGGAATACAAAATAAGGACTAGTAAATACATGATAAGAACAAATGTGAATGCAAGGTATAGTACAGTTATGGTCCATTTGGGAAACACAGAAAGAAGGTGCATATAGTCTGTATAGTGCTCTGCAGGAGTATGCATGAGGTGAACTCGCTCAGCAGTAATTTCCCAAATCTCTTACGGATTTTTATTGCTCTTGGAGTCTATCTTTATAATATGAATTTTTCAGTTTGTATTTGGAAGGGTTTGGTATATTAAGTTCTTTATAGTGATATCATTATCTTTAAAAGTTCTTCTTTTTTTTTTCAGTCTTCATGAGTGGATGGATTTTGAGCTCTGTGTTATGGTTTGGATTTAACTTGTGTAAGTTTCACTGCATGGAGAATTTGTTTAAATTGTTATTCCTTGCAATGTTAGTTAATGGTTTTTAGTTGGAATTTTCTGGATACATATATTGTAAGAGTACAAATTTCTAATATAATCTGGTTACTTTAATGGAGGACAGGTTAGGTGGATTACAGAAAAAAAATTGTGCATTAAAAGTTTTAAGTTGTATTTTTTTCCTTTCTTTATTCCCTTTTCGTTTTTTTTTTTTTTAAATTTTTTTTACTTTCAAATTTAAATTTTATTTTTTTGCAGGTGGTTGTGGAGCTTGTGTCGTTCTTTTGTCGAAGTATGATCCTATAAAAGAACAAGTTGAAGAATTTACAGTGAGTTCGTGTCTGACTCTTCTTTGCAGCATAAATGGCTGCTCAATTACAACAACTGAAGGCCTAGGGAACAGCAAAGATGGTTTCCATTCTATTCATCAGAGGTTTTCGGGTTTCCATGCTTCTCAGTGTGGTTTCTGTACTCCTGGCATGTGCATGTCTCTTTTTTCAGCACTTATTAATGCCAACAAAACTGAAAGGCCTACCCCTCCTGACGGGTTTTCCAAGATTACAGTGTCGGAAGCTGAGAAGGCTACTGCAGGCAATCTCTGTCGATGCACGGGCTATCGACCCATTGTTGATGTCTGCAAAAGTTTTGCAAATGATGTTGATATGGAGGATCTGGGTTTGAATTCCTTTTGGAAAAAGGGGGAGAATGCAAATGCAAGTAGATTACCCATTTACGGTCATGATGGGATTTGTACATTTCCTGAGTTTTTGAAAAATGAAATTAAATCATCCATGGACAGTTTTTCTCACTTTCCACTGAGTAATTCAGATGATTTGAGAAGTGCTGAAGTGGAACCCGCATTTAATTGGTACAGTCCTGTCAGTGTTGAAGAGCTTCAGAACCTATTGAAGTCTGAAGAATCTGAGGTTGAAAAACGAGTGAAACTCGTTGCTGGTAATACTGGTGCTGGTATTTGCAAGGAATACAATGACATTGATGAATACATTGATATAAGAGGAATTCCTGAGCTTCTGGTGATTAGAAGGGATAGCACGGGGATTGAAATTGGAGCTGCCGTTTCGATTTCCAAGGCAATTGAAGCACTGAAGGAAGAAGAAAATACTTTGTCTGGATCGAGAGGAAAACTGGTGTTCATGAAAATTGCTGATCATATGAATAAGGTCGCATCGCAATTCGTCCGAAATACTGCTAGTTTGGGTGGTAACTTAATCCTGGCACAAAGAAACGAGTTCCCCTCTGATATTGCTACAGTTCTTCTTGCAGCTGGTTCATCTGTCAGCATACATACAGGTTCTGAAACTGTACTGCTTAGACTAGAGGATTTTCTTAAGAGGCCTCCATGCGATTCTAGAACTCTACTTTTAAGCATTCATATCCCCATCTGGGAGCCAGTAAGAAACTCTTCCTCCAATTCCAGACTGCTGTTTGAGACCTATAGAGCTGCACCACGTCCCTTAGGAAATGCAGTGGCTTATCTTAATGCCGCTTTCTTAGCTCAGGCTTCTACCGATGAAATGTCCGAGCATGTCATTTTAGACAACCTACAATTGGCTTTTGGAGCATTTGGGACTAAACATGCCATCCGGACAAGGAAGGTTGAGGAATTTTTAGCTGGGAAACATATTACTGCAGCTGTTCTGCTTGAGGCAATTGGAATACTACGAGCAACCATGGTACCTGAAGAAGGCACTTTGATTCCTTATAGATCAAGTTTGGCTGTTGGGTTTCTTTTTGATTTTCTTCGCCCCTTTGTTGAACACTCGATGGAACCAAAGATCTCTAATGTTATCAGTGGCGCTGAAATTTTCAATGGTCACCTCAATGGACACTCAAATTCATTGGCACACAAGGCTTCTGAAAATGGTAATCATTGTGGTGATCATTTGGAGAGACCTGATTCACTATTATCAGCAAAGCAAGTGGTGGAAACCAGCCAAGAGTATCATCCGGTTGGTGAGCCTACTGAAAAAGCAGGGGCCACAATCCAAGCTTCTGGTACATTATATTGTTTCTTATCATCCACCTCTCATAATATTTTGTGCTTCATGTAAAATTGTGTAGACAGTATTCCACATTGTAGTTAGTATCAATATTTTAAACATCGACGATATCAGCTGATATATCCCACAATATATCTTGTATCCCACCTATGCGATACGAAACGGACAGGTAGTGCTGATACATCCGACATGTTTGATCCAACTAGCATTTTCAATTTTAGATCCCCTCCTTTTTTCTTTTTTCTTTTTTTGAAATTATGTTAAATTAGCATCAAATGGTTATAAATTCATTGGTTCTTCATGTTTTACATGAAAAATCATGAAGTTAAGAGCTTTGATTTTGATATCCATTGGTTCTCCATGTTTTTTTTTTTTCCCAAAAATTTCCTTCAACCAGCTGTCAATTGAGACTAATTTCGAAGTATTTAGGAGTATTTGATGAAATGATCATCACATACACTCTAATTTCGAAATTTGAGTGTAGGTGGTTCGATTTGGGGAAAATTCGAAATTTCTCCAATTTCTCCCAAATTGCTTGTAATGTTTCACTCTAAACATGAAATCAAGCATGTATGAGGACTGATCTACTCATTTGTTATGTCCTTGTCAATTTTCGAAAAATAAAATTAATTTAGGAGTGTTTGATGAAATAATCATCACATACACTTTAAATGTTATGCATTCAATTTGAATATAGTTGCATTAGTTTAGTCAAACAACACATAGCTTAGGACCCTATACAAAAGAAGCCTATTATAGATGTTATAATTTAAAAGTGTGTATTAAGGTCCTTTTTAACAATACCTGAAGTTTCAATGAAAAATTCAACTATTTCCCAATGTTTCCACATGTTTCCCAAAAAGTGTGATAAATTACCCAATACAAACGATATATTCCGTGCGATAACCGATATGTATCTGTTTCCCAAGGATGTGATACATAACGTGATGCCGATATTTCGTACACTGGTTAGGATCAAACCCTTATTTTGAAAATTTGCCTATGTTGGATGTATATGTTGGAGACATTGGTGCTTCTATTATGGAAATACTTAATTGTATTCTCTTATTTTCTGTATTATTTATAGGGAAATCTAACCCGAGCATGATGCTCTGTCTTAAATTGGGCACATGATGTGATGGTACATGATCCAGACCATTCATTGGGTGGTCCAATGTGGATGGACGGCTCTGCCCAAACCACATGGATTTTATGATCTTATATATTCATTGGTGGACCTTTTCCCATTCAATGCTGACCACTTCCCTTTTTTTTTTTTTTTTACCGTGCATAATGTTGGTCATTAATCA
The DNA here is from genome assembly GCF_029962835.1 of Magnolia sinica. Classification (NCBI taxonomy): domain Eukaryota; kingdom Viridiplantae; phylum Streptophyta; class Magnoliopsida; order Magnoliales; family Magnoliaceae; genus Magnolia; species Magnolia sinica. The sequence goes on from NC_080578.1 coordinate 97,623,263, forward strand.
GATGGTTAAAACTGTGAAATCGGTAGGAACTTTCTATCGTGACCAATTCATAGAGCAATCTATTCAGCATCCTACTCATGGTAGAACCACGGTATTTGTACCCTCACGAGTAAACCATCACATTTCTCCTTCTTTGTTTGAAATCCATGGGTCCTTAAGTGAAAATCCCAGGAGACATTTGTTTTCATCTAATGTTAGAAAACTTTCATCTTCAGTAGTATATATTTCAACAGGCTGCAAAAGGTCACATGATGAAAAAAGCCTTTATCCAAGTTTGCAAGACGTGTTCTTGAATCTCATGATCAAATCATGCAGGTGAAGCAGTTTATGTAGACGACATTCCTTCTCCTAAGGACTGTCTTCATGGAGCATTCGTTCGTAGCATGAAGCCTTTGGCACGCGTAAAAGGGATTCAATTCAAGTCTACATCAGCATCTGAAAGAATCCTTACTGTTATTTCCGTCAAAGACATTCCGAGAGGAGGGATGAACATAGGATGTAAGGGTTTGGTTGTTGGTGAACCTCTATTTGCTGATGATCTTACTGAGTATGCAGGTCAACCACTTGGTTTCGTGGTAAATTAATATTTCTTCTCTCAGTTTCAGTTTCTTAATTTTAATGGGCAGTTTCTGAATTACCACATGGGATTTCCTCTCGGTAATCTTGGATATGATTTTATGGCTCATATTTTTATTTATTTTGTCTTTTTAGAGTTCCACAAATGAGGCATTGCAGTGCACTGAGCCTCAGTAATTGTACGGTTTTCTAAAGCTCCCAATCATTATACATGAGTTTGGGATCCAAACTGTTGATCTGATGGGCCCCACCATTGATGGATTGATTCCTACCAAACCTCCCAGATTTTTTTAAAACTTCAGGATAGTGATTTTTATTGTATTTTTCTCCACCACTCTATGGGCTTATATCCTCCATCTGGGAGGCCCTTGGGCCATCTCCAACTACAGTGAGAACCATCAGATCAAAGGTCTGGGTCACTGAGTCATAGACCCACATGTATGGAACTGGAAGCCTCAGAAAATTGATTATTCCTTGAGGCTCATTCTCTACAATTCCTCTTGAAAAACATAGTTAATGGAATGGCTGGTTTAGATTGCAGAAACACAAAGATATGCCGACATGGCTGCTAATCAGGCTACAGTTGATTATGACATGGAAAATCTTGATCCTCCCATTTTATCAGTAGAAGAAGCTGTTGAAAGATCCAGCTTCTTTGAGGTCCCTTCTTTCCTCAGCCCGAGCCCGAAACAGGTTGGGGATTTCTCAAAAGGAATGGCGGAAGCTGATCACAAGATTCCCTCAGCCAAGGTACTCATATAGTTCTATTTCTCTTTGCTTCCAAGATCTGAAATCCAAAACAAGACCTGGAACTCGATGAGGGTCTAAGTATCTATAGGCTCAAAACTCCAGTTAAAACTTTAAAGTACATTTCCATCTTTAAAAAGCTGACTGTGTTTCCATGCTCAATAGACTGAATTGCAATTCATTATTAAAGAAGTAGACGAAGTGGGAGCCGCACCATTTTAATTCATAATGATTACCAAACCCACACTTGCAATCAAGGCATTTCAAATTTTTGATTGAACAACGGCTAGCCTCTAGTACCATGAGAGAGAGAGAGAGAGAGAGAGAGAGAGAGAGAGAGAGATGTTCATCTAGGGCATCCATCTTATGGGCCCCACTATGCAGTTAATCTAGCCCAAAAATAAGGCTGGTCAAAGCATGAGGTGAGCCACATGTACAGAAAACAGTGGATGGTTAAAAAATTGCAATGGTGCACATTCAACCTACATGTGTGGCCTGCCTGATGAATGGAGCAGCCTGAAATTTGGCCAGGCCATCTAGAAGGTGGGGGCCATCTGATTCATGGTTTGGATGTCCCACATACTTGCCAGTTCAGTACTGTAGCCACGCATAGATGTGCATCATGCGTTTGGGCTCATGGAAATCTCTGGTAAAAGAAGCTACTAAGTTGTTTATAAACATGTTACTGAAGACCAACTAATATGCAGTGATGGTTTTCAGATTGAACTTGGGTCTCAATACTACTTCTATATGGAGACACAAACAGCACTTGCAATACCTGACGAAGATAACTGCATTGTCGTCTATAGTTCGACTCAGTGCCCTGAGAATGCACAAGTGGTCATCTCGAAATGCCTCGGCATCCCTCACCATAATGTCCGTGTGATTACAAGAAGGGTTGGTGGTGGATTTGGTGGGAAGGGGCGAAGATCATTACCGGTGAGTATCAATTTTGTATAATTTTCAGTGGGCAAGAAATTTCTAGAATTGGATTTTACAAATATGTCATTTTTTTCCTCGATGTCGAGAGATCCAAATCCACAAATTTTCAGAGCTAAACTGAAAAAATTGGGTAATGCATAGGATTATGACTGGTGTTTTGTAAATAAGCAATAAAGGCATTTGTTTGCATGAGCTTCTCCAAAATGGTCAATCCAACAAATTTTGCTCTACATCCGTTCCATGGATATTCATGAGATTAAGATTTCAAACAGTATCTCCCACACTAAGCAATGGGCTGCATATCTGCAAGATCCTAGCTGTTCAGCTGGCAGGCCTTGCATGTATTATTGTGGCCCAAAAATTATGCTGATTCTGGTGACCTGGGGTGGGTTATGTCTAGTGTTTTAAATATCGACGATATCGGCCGATATATCCCACGATATATCTTATATCCCACCTGTGCGATACGAAACGCAGAAGTAGTGGGATATATCCCACATGTTTGATCTGGTGAGCATTTTTTTTTATATTTCCATTCATTTTTTTTTTCTAGTAAATTATGTTAAATCAGTGTGAAATTGTTACAAATCAATGATTTTTCATGTTTTTCATGAAAAATCATGGATTGGGAGCTTCGATTTTGAGATTTGGAGGAAAATGACCGAGTTGTGGAAAATTGAAAAAAAAATAAAAATTTCCAATTTCTCGCAAATCAGTTGCAATCTGTATGTCCAAAAATAAAATCAAACATGTACGTAACTTGATCTAGTGATTCTTCTTTTGCTTTTTAATGTATTGCTTGCGTTTTCACACGTCTTCCATTTATAAATTATATGAGTAAACTTTGAATATACTTGCATCAATTCAGTTAGACAACGCATAGATTAGGACCCCATACAAAGAAAACCTATTATGTACACTTGTTTTTTTGTAATGTTTTGATTTGTAAGTGTGTATTGATGTCTTTTTTAACAATCACTGAAATGTCATTGAAAAATTCCACAATTTCCAATATTTCCCCATGTTTCCAACAACAACGATACATTATGTGATACAACCGATATATCCCATGCAATAACTGATACATATCTGTATCCTAAGGGTGCGATACGTAACACGATACCGATATTTCGAACGCTGGTTATGTCTACCCCCAAACTTTCCAACCCTCCAATTCTTCCCGCACATTTGTCCACTTGATGACCAAAATGACCTAAAATTTGGGCTATAGGCCAGCATAGTGTTCGCCACCAGATATAGACTGGATCTCGCACATGCACATCATATGGACATGTCCTGGTAGAGTATATTTAAAATCCTAGTCCCATGAGGCATTCCTCTTTTATCGCAAATGATACAATTAGGTTAAGAATGATTTTTTTTTTGGTTCCCGTCATGACCTCACAATCAACAGACTCGTGCAATGTTCAGGTTGCAACTGCATGTGCACTTGCAGCATACAAGTTACGCCGTCCTGTTCGTGCTTACTTGGATCGCAAGACTGACATGATAATGTCAGGAGGACGGCATCCAATGAAGATAAACTACACTGTGGGTTTCAAATCCGATGGGAAGATTACAGCTCTACACACCGATATATTAATCGATGCAGGGTTTTCTGAAGATGTAAGCCCAATCATTCCAATGAAAGTTATCGATGCACTGAAGAAGTACAACTGGGGAGCTTTCTCTTTCGATATTAAGCTGTGCAAGACAAATTTTTCAAGCAAGTCAGCCATGCGGGGTCCGGGAGAGGTACAGGGTTCTTTTATCGCTGAAGCCATAATCGAGCATGTTGCGTCAACTCTTTGTATGGAAGCTGATTCTGTTAGGAAAAAGAATCTGCACACGTTCGAAAGCCTAAAGCTATTTTATGAAGGTAGCGAAGGAGAACGTGCCGAGTATACCTTACCTTCGATTTTGGATAAGTTGGTTTTAACTTCAAGCTTTCACCACAGGGCAGAAATGATCAAGCAGTTCAATGGTTGTAACAAATGGAGGAAACGGGGAATTAGTTGCATACCTGCCATGTATGGGGTGGCAGTGAGGCCAACGCCTGGGAAGGTGAGTGTTCTTAATGATGGTTCAATTGTCGTTGAAGTCGGAGGGATTGAGTTAGGACAGGGGCTCTGGACGAAAGTGAACCAAGTGACAGCGTTTGCTCTTGGTCGGTTGTGGAGTGATGGAAGTCAAGACCTTTTGGAGCGAGTGCGGGTCATTCAGGCCGATACGTTGAGTTTGGTACAAGGGGGAATCACTGCAGGCAGCACCACATCTGAATCAAGCTGTGAAGCGGTTCGGCTTGCTTGTGATATGTTGGTGGAAAGGCTTATGCCTCTCAAGCAAAGGCTGCAAGAGCAAACCAGTGCACTTTCATGGGACAATCTAATCCTCCAGGTGATGATTCAAAATTCTGAAACTCAATGCAATTGTTTCATTTTGTGGTTTCTCTTTTGCATATAAATAGTTAAAATAAACTATTAAACTGATAATTTTATATACTTAAATTTATGAATGTGTTGGAAAGTCTGACTTTTAAAGATAACATGTCCTACACCCTTCATCAGTTTCCAACACTAAATTCTAAATCCGTAAGTTAGCTGGAGTAGTATTGAGAGAATTACTTCTCCATGACAGCTCAATATCTCCTTAAATTTTTTTCTTCATTTTCTGCAACAGTGTTTCCTAGTATGACTCAGGGATGGAATGAGAGGACAAGGCTGGGAAAATCTTTGAGAAGTGGGAGATAAGCATTGGAGAGAGACATATTTGGAGATAGGATAATTGGAATACACACACTTACCTTTTCTCAAGGCAATAGGACCATTACACCTATCTGCAAAATTCACTGGATCACTAGGCTTAGAAGAAGATATATTGTATGGCATATCGTGAGTGGCTGCGCTATTTCCTTGTTTTCATCGTGAGTAGACTTTCAACCGAGGCACGGTAATAATGGATGAGTCAACAATAAAGGGCAAAGATGACATTATGTCTTCTTCAATTGCAATAGGTACAGACGTAGCTTCCATGTCAAGAGATTTACTATCCATTGAGAAAAAAGAGAGTGGACTAAAAAAAAGTAACATCTACAAATTCATGTTGTCTTTGAATTGAAGGATTGTGTTCAGGAGTTCCTAAGAAAAACACATTAGTGGCTCTAAGATCTAATTTGGCATCCTCCGATTCCAATTGATAAACAAAACAATCACATCCAAAAACTTTGGAGGCAAAGGAAATAACAGAGTATCTGAAAACAAAACTTCATGAGGTAATTGACCCATTAAAAAAGACGATCTATTCAATTTATTGGAAAATATGTCATGACTACTGTATCATTTCAAAAATTCTTGAGAACATCCATGTGAATTAATAAAACACAAATCACCTCAAGTTGGCGACAATTTTTCCTTTCTATAAACACCATCTCATTGTGGGGGTGTGGGCACACGAAGTTTGATGTAGTATACTTATTTATTTTTTTTAAAATACCGACTAAAGGATTAAGACATATATTCATTAGCATTATTTGAATAAAACACAGACATTGCCTGTTTGATTTTTGGGCTCAATTGTAATTACCATGTAAATGGGCAATAATTATTTACCTAGGTAATTACCACAATTTTCCCAATGTAGATGTGACAACTTACTTTTTTAACACTTAAATCGAGAAATTTACAAAATCAATGTGGGGCCCATCGTGATGTATGTGACTTATCCACACCGCTCATTTGTTATGTCAACTAAATTTAGGGCATGAGCAAAAAAATGAGGCAGATCCAAAGCTCAAGTAGAACACACCACAAGAAGCAACAAGAATCAAATGCCTACTACTAAAAACTTCTTGGGGCCCTTAAAAGTTTAGAATCAAGTTGATATTTGTGTTTTCCCCTTATCCATGTTCGTGTGACCCTATGAATGGGTTAGATGATGAAAAAACCTCAATTTAGGCCCAGTGAAGGAAACAACTTTCAACGGTGGACGAATTAAGGCCATTGTTTACCTTTGTGTGGGCCATTTGAGTGTTGGATCTGCCTAATTTTTCGGCTCATGCCCCAAAATGTTCTAATAAAATGGATTAACGGTGTGGATAGATCATATACATTACGGTGGGGTCCACAGATTTAAGTCAACACTTTTGTATCGATTTTCGAGGTGGAATTACTCTCACATTTTCAAACTAGGTGAAAAAGTAATAATTACTTATTTACTAGGATTTACTTGGATCATGGAAAATCAAACAGGCCCTTGAATGAAATTGATTTTGTAATTCCCTATGAAAGGTCTTAAAAATAGAAAATAGTTTAAATTTGTCTGTCATTAAATAATCCAAGTCATTCATAAAAAATCATCAATAAATGCAACTTATACCATGACATAATAGAAATTCTAACCGGTCCCCAAACATCTGAATGAACTAAGGAGAAAGGAACTAAACTACTTTTTTCCATACATGGTAGAAAAGTAACACGGTGATGTTTACTCAACTCACATACTTCACACTTTAAAACTAACTCTGATAACAAAGAAATGGTAATTGATTCGAATGAACTAAAGAGAAAGGAACAAAATATACTTTTCCGTACATGGTAGAAAAGTAACACGATGATGTTTGCTGAACTCAAAGAAATAACTAGTTTGAGAATCTTCAAGGGCAGATGACCGAAACAGTAGTGCCACTGATAAGGAGAGATGTCCTTTTTGCGTTGTTGTGCCAACAACATCACGATCAAGATGGTGTAACCCATCATGTTCATGTCCTCCACCAATTCCCTTCTTTATCTTTAGATCTTGGAATACACAATGTTAAGGATGTTAGTGAACTTGCTAACAAACAAATAACTTAAAGGAAATTTACGGACATAAACAGATGATAGTGAAAGGGAAGAGCTTGGAAGAACCGTACCCATGCCACATATGTTGGACTGGGTACCATCTGCCAAATTAATATATGAACCCGTTATTGATGTATTAAGTGAGGAAAACACACTAAGACACGCCAGTTATATGGTCAGATGCTCTAAAATCAATAACTATGGAGCAAGGGGCTCTTAGATCCTAATCAAGAGATACTTGAGGTCACGAATGTAATCGTAGGAGTGGACGTAGCAGCAAGAGTAGGCTGGTTCTAAAGATTTTTAAAAACTTGGAATATTCTTCTTGAGCAAGGTATTCCGCATGGGTAACGGTGGCCATAATGGTCACCAATATGGGTATCGGCCGTAACGGCCGATACGAGGGCGTAACAACCATTATGACCCTTGTAACGGTTGAAAATTTTCTTTTACCTGAAAATTTCTGAAAAAATATCTATAAAATCCAGAATAATGTAAATATTCCAAATATGTGTTCATTTTTTGTTTTGAACATGCTTATGGTAGTTTAATGGTCCACTCTTTGGTGAGTGTGTTGTATCGGGTTGTCGAGTGAATTTCTCAACATGATCACATGTCTCTAATGTTTACACATCATAATCGAGCATTAGAACTTGAAATCATAAAAAAAGGCATAAATATTTCAATTTTTTGAAAAAAAAGGTCCTCGGAGCTTCTATTTGCTCAAATCACTTCAATCTACGATTTTAATCTTAAAAATTGTAGTAAGAGTGGTCGAAATCTATGGTAAAATGATCTAGGAAAGTTTTTGAAATGAGAAAAATAATGGCCTTTACAGCCTTTACGACCACTGTAATGGCCGATACGGTCCCAAAAAGCCAACTGACCCATTTCACCCCTGTATTGTGTAACGGTCATGGCTGTTACCTATACGTATCTGCCTTTACAGGCAAATCATAATGGATACAGAACACCTTGATCTTGAGTGAGCGTAATAGTCTACCTAGACATGTGATTGTTGAGTTGCAGAAGTAGAACTAGCTGAATGTGGGCCATTGCTCTCTCCAACGTAAGATGCTTAATTAGTTGATGTTGTCTTTTCATGGAGATCCCAATATTTTTCAATAGAATGGTTAATAAGTCCACAATGGGAGAACTTCCTAGGTCCACGACCTCTCCCCATTTCACCATGACTACCTTGATTACTTCTACCATCACGGACACCATCTCAGCTTCGGCCAAAAAAGAAGGCTAAAGCAGAGTTGTTGTTGTCTTTCCTTGAAGAGCTAAGAGATACATGTTGGTGGTGAGCATACACCTCATTCAGATATTGCATATCTTTACCGTCCAACATTTGTGCATGAACTGGCTTATATTAATGCTTCAAACCTAAAAAAAACTTGGCTACACGAAATTTTTCTCATTGATGATGTTGTTTCTCCAAGTCAGTAGTAAAAGGTTGATCTACATTCGACATTCCTTCAAGTTTAGAGTAATATTTACCTAGTGATTTATCTCCTTGCCGAAACTCAGATATTTCTTCAAATAACTGATACGTTCGAGATATTTTTTTGTCAGAGGAATACATCTCTCATAATGCATCCCACACTTCCTTTACAGTATCCAAAAACATTACATTCGCACTAATGGATGTTTCCATACTTTTCCACAACCATGTCATAAATTCCTCGATCCATTGATCATACATACTAGCACTTTCGTCGGGCTTTTCGATAGTCAAATATTTTAATTTGCCCTTGGTGGTTAGAAACACTTAAATGGATTTTAACCACTGAAGATAATTTGTTCCATTTAATTTAATAGAGGTTATTTGGATCCCTACAAAATCGGGTGGATTTATGAATCTAGTTCTTGAATCATCATTCATCTCCATTGGAACAAGGAATTAGAATAGATATTGCAAACTTACACAAACACGGGCTGACCTTCTGTGATAAACGAATACCCAACTTGCATGCTTCACACGGTGTGCACACTACTTGAGAAAAGAACCAGCCCATATGTCCACATATTACAATTGATCACGAATACGGCATCTAATTAGAGTAAACAGCCCACACATTCACACGTTTTGATTTCACACACTAGAGATGATAACCATGAACACATCATCCACCTTTGCATGGACAAACCATTACAAAGGCTGGGCCGCTGGGCAGAACAAAAAAGAGATTCTTAAAAACTTTTCAGCACAAGAGGGATGAGAAGGCCAAAAAATAAGAGAAGAAAAGAAGGATAGAAGGATACAAGATTGATTAAATAAGTGACAGGTAGCTTTGATACCATGTAACTTTGTAGATTGAAGGGAAAGAAAAGAAAAGAAGAGGGAGAGAGAGAGAGAGAGAGAGAGAGAGAGAGAGAGAGAGAGAGAAAAAAAGAGAGATGGAGTTAGGGTTGTTCTGGTATGGACGTCCACACCTCCTCTTTATATATATTAATTAAAAAAAACAAAAAAAAGAAAAAAGAAGAGACAAAAGCACCCTTATAACAAGAGAAGAAGACAAATCTACCCTTATGGCCTGTTTGTTTTGTCGAATTCCACGGTGATGTAAGTGGGCCACCATCATTATTTCCCAATGTTTGTTTGAATTAGTATTAGGGCACATAAAATGAGGGTCATATGCATACGCGATAGCGTAGAGGTTAATGCATTTGTAATCATTCCAATTTTACATTATAAAATCTTAATCCATACAATATTTCATAGCTAAAACAAACAATGAAAACATGTCATTATTGTGGTCAAATGTAGATGACATCCTCCAACAAGTAAATTGTAATTTTTGCCCATTTCCTTTCATTCACTGAGGTAATTGGAAAAACAAACATGCCCTTAATAACAAAAGAAATGACAAAACAAAGGCTAGGTGAGCTTTACCATGTTACAGCCCACATCCACAGCCATTAATAATATTCTTGCCAAAATTTCGCTGGTGATTCAATTTGTTCAATAGTTTCAGTCAATATGATGTAACCTCTTTTGATCGGGATTAGGGTTAAGTGGATAAAACAGCTCATTTATTTGTGGTTTTCAATGGTACTATAAAAACTTTTTGTGGTGAAATCTTTGCAATTTTCGCCTGTGGTCATATTCATACACCACGATGAACCGCATAAATCCATGTTTTGTACGTTTTGCTTTTTGTTTATTGCTTCTTTCTGTACCATCATGATCTGTTGGATCTAAAAAGGGACATATCTATTGGTGTTGGTGTTAGACAGGCCACATGCCTTGTATAGCTCATTTATATAAATAGATGGTGTATAGCTAATTTCCTTAGATAGATGATTCTATATTTAATATTTACCTTGTATTGACATTGTAAAGATCTATATATTCAACCCTTTAGGGTTGTCTCAAATACACAGAAAATCAAAAAGGGAATCGTTTCTCTTAGCCTACATCGTTTGCTCTTTGCTTTCATGGTATCAAAGCCATATCGATCCTGATCCGGCACCTCTTTCATCACCGGCACCACCTCCTGCCAGATCCAGCCCCTCCTGCGTCAGAAAACCCTGCTCCGAACCACCCCTGCACTCCTTTTGCATCCCTGCTGCGTCAATAGATCCGTCTGACCATTCCCAACCCCCATCCGATCTCCCCACACCTGTCCAATCTCTCTAGGCGTATCCGATCGCATGCCTCGGCTGCCTCCCTGCTGTGCACGCCCGCATGCCCCCTCCCTACTGCGTCCCTGCTGTGCCCCTGTTGCGACGCACGTCTTTGTTGCGTCCCTACTGCTGCGCACGTCCCTGCTCCATCCCTGCTGATCTGCGCACATCTCTAATCTATTGCCTGTCACTGCAATCGGATATCCTGCTGCGAGGTACCTTCTTCCTAACTATAGACAAAGAATCTCGTACAAAGGCCCCACGATGTAGTTTTGATGGTACCAACTACAATCTACGGGCCATCCACTTTCAGAGTTTTCTCAAGGGTCGTGGTTTGTGGGGACTAATTGATGAGTCTGTTCCTATCCCTACTTCCATAGATGCCGACAAAGTGGCTGAGTGGGAAATAAAAAATGGACGGATTATTACCTGGATTCTCGATTCGGTCGATCAGTCAATTGCTGTTGGCCTCATGCCACATCGCACTGCTAAGGCAATGTGGGAGCATCTCCAGACTATTTATCAACAGAGTAATGCAGCTAGGTTATACCGCCTGGAACAAGATCTGGTTCACCTTACTCAGGGTGACAAAAGTATTCAAACATTTTACTCTACAATGGTTATAATTTGGAAAGAGATGGCTATGATGGATCCTGAATTCCCTAATATCTTTAAGATTTTCCAAACAATGTGCGATAGTGCGCGAGTTTGACAGTTTCTTATGAAGCTGCGTCCAGAATTTGAGCATTGTAGGGCTGCTCTCCTGAACCATAGCCCAACTCCTTCAATGAATTTGGTTATTAATGATCTATTAGCTGAGGAACAACGACTGCAAGTCCTCTCTCAAGGACCATCTCAGGAACCATCTGACCTGGCACTCGCTGTATCCACCTCTACCCCAAACCGTGGTTCCACTCCTTTAACTTGTCGTGGATGTAACAAAGTGGGACAGGTTCTTACTTAGTGCAAAGATTAGTGCGCTCACTGTCGATGGACTGGTCATGGTATTCAGGATTGCTGTTCACGTGCCTATGCATCCTCATTCGGCCGTAGACGTGGTGATCGAGGTCATGGCCGTGGTCGTGCTCTTTCTGCTACTTCTGCGACAGTTCTTCCAAGCCGTCTGTTGGTGATATTGCATCTACTGTTTCTGCTGAAGGTCTTTCTTCACCTTTGACTCCTACCATGCTACAGTAGATCATGCAGGCCCTTTCTGCGGCCGGTATGTCAGGTATATCCTCATCTTCTCCATGGTTCTTCGATTCAGGTGCTTCCAATCATATGACTGGTGTCATCTCCCATCTTCGCGACATTCATCCCTACATTGGCAATAATAATGGTGAATTATTAATCTAAAACTTAAAGAATTCAGAGGTAGGAAACTAGGGATTCAGAAGATCCACTTGTAGAGATCAGGGAGATCTTATGCCTGCTTCAAGAACCCAACTAGACTTGGAGTCCCATCATGAAAATCGAACTGAACTTTCTTTGATATAGTTTTCAATTGATGAAAGATATATGAATTCGAATGGATTCCATCACCAAACCCTGCCCAGGAGACAAAGCAAACAACAGAATAAAACTAATTAACAACCAATCGACATGATATGAAGGTTAGAAAGGGTACTGTCATCCGACCATGTCCAAGAGACGATGGTGAACAACAGGGGTCGGTCGGCTGGTGGGAATGGTGGAGTCGGTGCGGAACTCATGCGTAAAGCTTTTGCAGTTCGCGGCCAAACAGGACTCTATTTCTGTGCAAGAAAACGCACGAACAGCTGCGTTTAATTCTTTCTTGGGAAGACAGATTGCTCCACTTAAGCAATCCGATCACGTAGGGACGGTATAAATCCTCATATAAAGCTTATAAACGGTCTGGATCATCGTCTTGATGTATGGGTTTGATGTGCAACGCATCAGATCGCCCAGAGTTCTCGGACGTCCGCGTAACAGGGCTTGCGCTGATCTTTGGTGGGGTCCTCGATCGGGTTCTAATAAGAAATCCACGCCGTCCATTTGATTCCAACCGAAAAACCAGTCAAGAAAAGTGGGTTTGTTTCAAGTTTGGCGTGGCCCATTGTACCAGATCTTCTCACCGTCTGTTCTTGCTTTTGGACGATTAAAAACGGATCTCCAATGAATTTTGAAATTCACCTCCTAGGTCTGAGTGATAGGGTCCTCGTGAATCTCATGGACGGTTTGGATTGTCCATATGGATAATGTGTGGGGCCCACTATGCGAAAACTGTGCACTGTGCATAGGCACGGCCAGTGGGGCCACTTGAGATATGTATGATAGATCCATTCCATTCATCTGTTTTTCCACCCCGGGGTTGAAACCAAAATCGAAGCGTATCCAAAGATCAGGTGGGCCCCAAATCAAGATTTTATGGGCTGATCTGTCATTTTACCCACTTCCGCAGGGATCCGGGAGCTAAAATTCAACATGTTCAGTTTTTCGATTTTCTCGGATATCTGGCGTGTAAATCCGTCGATCTTAGTCTCCTGAGGTCCGTCCCTTGACTTGGTGACTTTAGAGCATTAAATCCGTGCTTTCAGCACCCTGTTTCAGTCTAAGCTCGTAAATACACCTTGCAGCACAAACACGATTAAATCGGGCCGTTAAACAATACCATGTTCGTAAATCCAGGCAATAACTGGGGTCCGATATGCAATATCTGACCTCAACAGTGCCGTCTCCCATCTTCGCGACATTTGTCCCTACACTGGCAATCAGGCTATTTCTACTGCGGATGACACTAAACTACCCATTCAGTCTATTGGTTTCTTGACTTTGGACTTCTTTCTGACTTGGGCATTCATCTACAGAATCCTACTCCATTACATGTCGATAATCTGAGTGCCATTCAAATTGCCTCTAACCCGGTTTTTCATGAACGGAACAAGCATATTGAAGTTAACTGTCACTTCATCCGTGAGAAGTTTCAGTCTGGGCTCATTTCTCTTCCACATGTCGCATCCCATGATCAGTCTGGCTCATTTCACTTCATCCAAGAGAAGTTCACATTCTCAACAAGTCCTTCACTTCTGTACGTCACTCATTTCTAGTAGGCAAACTATTACTTGTTGATGACTAGCATTAGTTTGAGGGGGGATGTTAGACACGCCACATGCCTTGTATAGCTCATTTCTATAGATAGATGATGTATAGCTAATTTCCTTAGATAGATGATTCTGTATTTAATATTTACCTTGTATTGACGTTGTAAAGATCTATATATTCAACCCTTTAGGGTTGTCTCAAATACACAGAAAATCAAAAAGGGAATCGTTTCTCTTAGCCTACATCGTTTGCTCTTTGCTTTCAGTTGGATACAGATATGGGTGTGCATATTGGTTTTTAAAAGTCAATTTGCCAATGTGTCCACAAATATTTAAAATAACAAAAAATGATAGCATGTTATAATTATTTTTAAACAATATAAAAAATGATATAATAATGACAATATTTTTTTACATGTCTGTGTTTCATTGTCTAAGCCATGAGTAATGTTACCTTTTCAACCATAAGGGCAATTTTCCTTTGGATATATATATATATATATATATATATAAAACCTGCCTGTCATTTTGTGTCCCTTTTTACATTTGTGAGGCTAATCTCCAATCAGTGAACTTATTGATGTCTCCTTCTCTATTTTAATTTGCAGGCGAATCTCCAGGCAGTGAACTTATCAGCAAGTACTTTGTGGGTTCCTGAACATAAGTCTGCCAAATATCTTAATTATGGTGCTGCAGTGAGCGAGGTGAACTCATGGCCCATTTATTTGTTATTGCTGTTTAGAGATCCCAACAATCTGATTCATTACGTGGTCAAGTTGACTAGTATAGCTTGGCATTGAGCAACTAATCCGAAAAATCACTGGTTTCTTGGGGTTCTAATGAAATAGTCTATGTTGGGCTGATGATCAACTCATCTATTTAAGTTTTTTCTTTCACAAACATGGCCAATTTTATTAAAGGATGAATCTGAAAGTCTATTTCTGGACAACCCTCAAATTCAAATTTTAGTGGTAATTGATTTTAAGAGGAATATATGATCCCTCCACACATCATTTTTATAAGCAGGCTCATGGTTTGATTATCCAGGCTATTGACCTGATGGGCCCAGTCTGGATTGACCCTATGTCCATTAACCAGGATCTCCCAGATTGGAAGATCCTAACCATCTGATCTTGGCATATTTTACGAGAACGTGTGCTGTTTCTATATTTTCATAGCCATCTAATTGCAAGCCACCAATTGAAGGATTAGGATTGTCCAACCAGGGAGATGCTTGGGGCATGGTCCATCATGGTGGGGGCTTGGGGTATGGTCCATCATGGTGGGGCCCAGTACTCTGGCTCATGAAACCATGTGGCTGCATGTAAGGCATGGTTGCCAAAAGGACACTATATCTATGGCTGTGGACAAGGTGATTCTTTGATTTTGAAACTCTCTTTCAAAGATGTTCTTTGTATTCCTTGTCAAAATCAACCTTATCCATCCAAGATTACAAAAAGAAACAATTTTATTCTTCCATTTGCCTATTCTTGTTTCTCCCAAAGCCTGACTATAACCCACCCATCTTTTTAACCATTATATTCTTGCAATGCAGGTCATGGCTTTGTTGTTTTATTTTCTCATTACTAACCCTATAGATATATATTGGTTTTTTCTTCATGGGCTTGGCCAAAACATCAAGTTTGAAGAAAAGGCCTAGTTGAACTCGGAAGTCGAAGTCAGAACATTGATTTCCTAACCAATTGTCAGTTACAAATCATCCTTGGACGGTATGAAGTTGGTGCATTTCGACTCGTCCGTGTCTGCATTTTTCTGTACAACCCCAGGCCTTAGCTCTTGTTTTAATCTCTTTGAGGCTCGAAAGATCAACCTTTAGAACTTTGATTATCGCCTCACAGGCCATATCATCATCACATCATCATCATCTAAGCCTTATCCACCATTCCACTCTATCAAGAACCATAACTTCATTTAAACCATAGGTCATCAAGTCATTTCTAACAACCTCCAATCATGTCCATGGTGTGCTATAACGGCTATGTAAAGGTAACAGTGGCAACCATTACACGTTATGGGGTCGCAATAGCCGTTAAATAATGACTCGTGATAGCCAGTACAACTCCCATAATGGCCCATTATAACCCCCCCCCCGGACGAAAAGGTTGTAACGGCCCGTTACGCCCCCTATAAAGGCTGTAATGACCCGTAATAGTCCCTTATAGGGCAGATACAGGTTTTTCATATTTTTTGAAATTAAAAAAAGAGACCGTAATGGTCATTATGGGAGTCGTAACAGCTGTTACAGCCTGTATCGTAAAGGCAATGGTGGTGACCATTATGGCCACTTCTACCATTACGGAATACCTTCTTACATCGTTTTGGGCCTTCCCCCTGTCCTTTTACTTTTAGAGCCTTCAATTTGTACCAACGCACTCCTAACCAGCATAGTTCTTGGTCTCCGTCGCAATGATCAAACCATCTAAGCCTACTTCCCTTGTCTTATTACCTAACGGTGCTACTACTCAATTATCTTGAATCCATTCATTTTTTTCTTCCCCATCTTGCCACTCATCCATCTCAACGTCCTCATTTCAGCTGCACTCATCCTATGAACATGTTGTTCGTGAACTGCCCACCATTGTTTCCCATAAAGCATGTCTAGTCTTATAGCAATCCTATAAAATTTCCCTTTCAATTGGAGTGGTACACAATGATCACATAAAACTCTAGAGGAACATTTCCATTTATTCCACAATATGTGAATTCTATGGATGACATCCTTCTCAATCTCTCCATTCATGAATTATCAACCTACGATACCAAAAGTGATCATTTTGGGAAAGTTTTGGTCAACAATATTAACTAATTTCTCGTTTCCTCTCCTATTGTTACTAAAATTGCACTCCATATACTTTGTTTTAGTCCAACTAATTTTAAATCCTTTAGATTCTAAGAAACCCATCCATAATCAAGCTTTATGCCCTCCCTCATCCTTGTCCACTTGTCCATAACCAATGCAAAAATGTACAGGCCCAATGCCAACCCCTAGCATAAGTCTGCAGTAATTGGGAGCTTACTTGTCTCTCCACTAATGGTCGTCACATTTGTTACCACTCCCTCATACATATCCTTAATCATGTTAATATATCCTCTTGAAACTTCTTTCTTTCCCAACACCTACCAGATTAACTCTCTGGGGACCCTATCATATGCTATCTCTAAGTCAATAAAGACCAAGTGAAGATCATTTATCTCTATATTTCTCTATCATTTGTCCAAGTAGGAAAAGAAGTTCAACGTTCGACTTACCATGCACGAAACCAAACTAAATTTTGATACATTCGTCTCATGCCATAGTCTTTGTTCAATGACTCTCTCCCAAGGTTTCATAGTATTGCACATAAGTGTAGTCCCACAATAGTTAGTGCAGTTGTCTCCTTTATTCTTATAAATAGGTACCATGGTACTTTTCCTTTATTGATTCGGCATTTTCTTCGATCTTCCAATCTTGTTAAATAACTTTGTCAACCAAAATTACCCAGTATCTAGCATATACTTCTAAACCTCTATTGATATACCATCTGGTCCAAGGGCCTGCCTTGTTTTGATCTTTCTCAAAGCTTCTTTCACTACAAATATCCTCTACCAAAGTATTTATGGTTTGGTTTCCGATGTTATCTAAGTTTGTGTTTACTTTTATCCTATGCTTTCAAAGTGTTTGTTATGGGAAGGGAGAATATATGCAATTTACGTGTGCATGTGCCTAGTTCTTTGTACACCTCTGGAGTATGTTATCTTTTTGGCGGAGGTAAAAAAACATAATAGAGTTACTCACAAAGGATTCCATACTATTGAGTAACCAAGCCTTAACTTGGTAGTTTTCCTTAGTCCAAGTTTTAAAATCTCTATCTGTAGGATCGGGAGCTTTATTTAATATACATGTAAGTCTGCCTCTATCTCTTTAAAACAACTCAACTGATTGAGCCCATTGTAGATAATTATTACTATTCAACTTGACAGTCATAATCAACGAAGTATGGGATTTTGAAGGCCCCATAATGGACCAAGATGAAAAAATGTCCTCCATATTGGTACCCATATTAAAAAACCTCATATGTAACACCTTTTTCTACAAAATAAAGTACTCAAAGGGCACATAACTTTAGTTCAAGCACTACATATGGTCTATGGTCCTCTACAGCTCAAAGGTCCAAAATAGCATCACAGATTTAATCCCAGCATTGCACATCTCCAACTTGATTGAATCTATGCATAGACACCTTCACATGTAATTGGAATATACAATGAGGCTTATGATATATAGTCAAGGACTCCAGGACCCAAGAATGGTGGAGCCGATCCGCTATATTCACCAAATGATCACCAAAAAACCCCAACTGATTGAAAATAAGGCTATGGATAGCCCAATAAGGTCAAACCAATCCACCTTACGAAGGAATATCTAAAAAATAATAGTCGATTTGGAAGGAATCTAAAAAAACATGAATCTAGGGTTTTTCTGTTGGATGCAAAAAATGGTCCAAATGTACCTCATATCAGCCCGAAAAATGCCACAAAAATCATGACAAATCTTCTAAAATCAAGCTTCATCAATCCATACTTTTCTTGATCGAAAACTGTCTGTACAGAGTGTACATGTTATGACGTTGGTTGTACAGTTGCTGATGTTAGCAAGAACCTGTGGCAATGATCAATGTGAAAATTTCTGCTCTGATAGCGAGAGAATAGAAGAGATTTAGAGAAGAACATAGAAGGTAGAGAAGAGATGAGAGGGGTGAAAACCCAAGAGGAGATGAAAGCTTTTCTGTATTTGAGACAACCAAAATGGGTTGAATATATAGAGATTATAGTCATCTATACAAGGAAAATAATAAAATCAGAATCTTCTACCTATGGAAACGAACTATACAAGGTATACTAGCTATACAAGGTATGTGAGCCTGTCTAACATCCCCCCTCAAACTAATGCTGGTCATCGACAAGTAATAGTTTGCCAACTAGAAATGAGTGACGTGCAGAAGTGAGGGACTTGGTGAGAATGTCGGCAATCTGATCATGGGATGCAACATGTGGAAGAGAAATAAGCCCAGACTGAAATTTCTCGCAGATAAAGTGACAGTCAATTTCAATTGCTTCGTCCGTTCATGAAAAACCGGGTTAGAGGCAATCTGAATGGCACTTAGATTATCAACATGGAGTGGAGTAGGATTCTGTAGAGGAACGCCCAAGTCGGAAAGAAGTCCACGTAACCAGACAAGCTCACTACACGCAGCGGACATCGCCCGATACTCGGCTTCTATGCTTGATTTGGAAACAGTGGCCTGCTTCTTATACTTCCAAAAGATGAGAGAAGTGCCGAGAAAAACACAGTAGCCAGTGGTAGATCTTCGTGTGAGAGCGCAACCGGCCTAATCAGCATCCGAATAAGCACGAAGGTCCAGAGTCGCCGTGGAGGAGAAGAATAGTGATCGATCTAGAGTTCCTTCGTATAATATTATGTTAGATTACATGACCAACACACACACACACACACACATGACAATAATTTATTAATGTAAATGATAACATACTCTGCAAGTGTACAAAGAATTATGTACACACAAAAATTACATATATTCTCCCTTCATATAGTTGTCATTTAACAAGTTCTGAAAATAGCTTCTCCACCTTTCATTGATTTTGTTGTCCTTGATTACTTACCTCTACTCATCTCTCTTAATGCATCTAACATGATCTAGATCCTTACCCTTCCTCACTCTCATTTTGCTAGTTTGAAGACATCTTTCTGGCCCTATTCTATTTAAAGGTCATCATAACCTTAAGTTGCTTAGTCCTTCTTACCAATCTTTTTGGCATTTCTATATTGGTCAAGCTTTTCATCATTTCTAGTCCCTCACCAATCTTTGAAACATGAATGTTTCTCACTAATAGCTTTTTGTACATTGTCATTTTTTTAAAGGCAAAACCACTAGGGATTGAACTTGGATTGTTATTCAACCACCAACTTTCCTTAAAGGCCCATTTGATTTTCCAATTCGGGTAATGATTATTTCCTTAAGTAAATACATGGATCTGTTCCAGAGGTTGATCAGGTCAATACAGATCGTTGATGTGGTCAAGGTTGGAAGGTCAGATATTAAAGCTGGATTGCCAGATCTGCTAGATCCATGGATTTAAGTACCGGTTTCGGAGTGCGACTTGCCTGGTCAACATCGTTTCTGTTTTGGCCCCGTACCATTGTGTGACTCGTATCATCCAGAACAAAAGGTGATAAACTGAGTCATATAAAATTATATTTAAAACCATGGCTAGATTGTTGATCATGACCCTCTAGTGGGCCTGATGTGCATTCTAATGGTTAGATCTTTAATCGTTCAGCTTGAGTGACTCCAATGCATCTGAGTATGGTCCTGTGTGCATTCACCTCTGCATTCACCTCTACATGCTTCCTCATGTACCAATGTGGCACACGTGACAGATACAAACGATCTGTGTGCTCCAACCATCAATGGCTGGGTCTAATAATTGGGTTGATTTACTCATCATGCAGCCTGTAGTGTAGGAAACAAATGGATTGCCACAACAACTAGGGTGTCGCATCGCTGAATATGTTGTTGCCAACCACCCAATGAGTAGGGCTGGCAATGGGCTTGGTACATACCACCAAGTTGTCATGTTCACACGACATCCAAGCTATTGAAAGGGTTGGCCTCGCCTTGAAGATCACTTGGTGCAAAAATCAGGTCAATCCACTGTCGGTGGGCCACACACACACAGGGAATCCTAGTCGCTCCAAACATCTAAGTTGCATCATCGAATACTAAACTCCGATGTTGTATCCCAGGTGGAGATAGATCTTCTTACAGGTGCTACATCAATTTTGCGAACAGATATCATTTATGACTGTGGACAGAGCCTAAACCCTGCCGTGGATTTGGGACAGGTCAGCTTGACATCACTGCTAGTTACTGACCCTGCTTTAGTTTTTTATTTCTTTTTACTTTTTTCTATCTAGTCTGCAAGCTATGGCATCCACTCCAAAGATGCACTTTTTGTTCTTATAATTTGTGATAAGCATGTGCATTTCTGTCCCTCCAAAGTGCGCACACACATGCATGCAAGTGCATTTCAAGGAAGTGATAATAGATGGGCTATCAGGGTGTCTTGAAGGCACATCATAAAAGCACACATGCTCTTGGTGCATCAGTGAAAGTGGCCTCAATGTATGTGTGCCTGGAGATGCATGTCTTGTTTGAAGCAATACAATTCTGCATGTGCATGGATCCCATATACACACATGAAGATGCATTTAGATGTAGTTTTAGTGAATATGCTGCCTACATATGATCAATGTTTTCAGTGTCGGGTAATAACGGATGTATCACACCCTCAGGATACGGAAACATATCAGGTATCGCATGGGAAATATCTCATGTATCGCATAATGTATCACTGTTTTTGGAAAACATTGGGAAATATTGGGAAATTGCTCGAATCTTTCAATGACACTTCATTGGATGTTAAAAAAGACATCATTACATACTTAGAAATCAAAAGATCACAAAAAACAATGCACATAATAAGTTTATTCGTATAGGGTCTTAAATTGTGTGTTGTCTGACAAAAGTGATACAACTATATTCAAAATCAATTAGTAGCATTTATAAATCTAAGAAGACATTTATGAAAACAAAAGCAATACATTTGAAAGCCAAAGAAGAAGTTGAAATACACATTTAATATGTTTTAATTTCAAAAAATCCAAAAACCTGCTTCAATTTGTAGATTGGCCTCCAACATGTCCAATGTGATTTTTCCATATTGCAATTTAAAGGGGTGAAATTGGATCTTCTCCAATTCCATTTTTTTTTTCCAAATTCACAAATTAGAGTGTAATTAATATGAAGATCACCCAACAGGCCAACACTCATAACTTGCAAATCAAGGTCCATTATGATTTTTTTTTTTTTTTTTTGGCTTTGGCCTTTTAGTTATAATACTATCATCGTTCAAAAAAAGAAATGGGATTTTTTATTTTTTATTTTTAAATTCCAAATTTCCCCCAGATCCCCAAATCCACAAATCAGATGTTGAAATCATGACTGACCATGCAAAACATGCAAAATCATGAATACTCATCTTAATTCTAGTGATTCCAAGTGATTTACAGTTTTTTTTTTTAAAGGATTTAAAAAAAATCTCAGCATTTGAAAATCAGGCTCACCCGCTGTCCGATCTCGATTTACACACAAAAATCTGGTTGTTTCTCCAAAGAATGAAAGAAGGTTGGTCGAAATTACCTCAAGAATGGATTACAAGTAAAAGATTTGAAGAAAAATGAGATTTTTAGGGTTTATATATATATATATATATATAAAATGAAAGGGGGCTATCGGTTAGGAAAGTATCAACAACACCATCAAAGGTAACATCAATACCAAGTTGCATATAATATCTATATTTTTAAAATATCACATTGTATTGACATATCACTGATACAATGCAATATTTGACGATATTTAGTGCGATGCCTGGAAGTCCATAGACTTCCAGGCTGTTCATATTGGCCAGCCCCAATGCTGATAGTATTGGGCGATACTATCGATACTGCACACACTACGTATGGTTTTAAAAAATGTGTACATATCGGTGCATTGACGAACATGATCTCCCATCATCAATTTGCATTGGCGATGTTGCATACTTCAAATGGGATGCATCTGTGCATATACATTTCTCCACAGATTACATGTGAAGGTTGTGTTTGTAGGTGGGCTATCTGGCTGTGCTTAAAGATTCATAACGAAAGCCTGCATGCATGTCAATGCATCAATGATTAATGAGCACAGAACTTCCTCTTCTTAGTTGCCATTACAATCTTCTAATTGCACTTAGGTTCTACCCTTTCTTGCTTCTGTAGCAATTCTTGTCTGTAGCAGATCCATGTAAATAGCCGGACACCTCACCTTTGAATTAACTTCTTACAGATTGAAGGATCTTTTGTCCAAGGAATTGGATTTTTCATGCTCGAAGAATGTGTGACGAACTCAGACGGATTGGTTATTTCAGATGGAACATGGACATACAAGATCCCGAGTGTTGATACCATCCCAAAAGAATTCAACGTTGAGTTACTCAATAGTGGTCATCACAAAAAACGTGTTCTCTCCTCCAAAGGTATTTTTTCCTTTTCCTCTTTTATGTTTAGTTAGGAAGCATTTGAATGCACTATTGAATTGAATTGCAATTGTTGGTCTATGAAGGAGAAAATAACCAAATTGCAATTTGAGGGCTACTCATTATTATCAGGAAACATCAAAGATAAAAAATCATTTTTTCTTGATTAAACTGAAAGTTCGCAGTTCAATCGCTGGTGCATCCACATGCAGCCTCATTCTAGGTCTGCATGTTCAAAATGAGCATAAATTACTCTAAATAGATGCAAACATGGCCTGGTTTCAACCACAGACATGAGTTGTTGGACATGGTCATACTGGAAAACCCAACATGCCTATGTACTAGTGCAGTTATATGATAATGAATGAGCACAACTTCAATGCACACAGCTTGCTGGTTCACAAACCATTTTAGAGAGTGCCACTGCAAGCCAGTGTTTAAAATAGTGGTAGCGTGTTGTGTACCATTCAACTCTGTAACGTGTAACGTAAGCTACATGATACTTCTATTTTTTATTTTAAAATAAGAAAAATATGATAAATAGTAAGGAAAAAAAACACACACAAACATGTGTGTGCACGCGCGTGCATGTGTGTGTGTGTTTCGAACAAGTTATTAATTATCATTTATCAAAAGCCAATCACATATAAACAAAATCAAATCATTGTCACATCAAAAACTTTCCAAGCAAACCGCTTTAATTAATAATGTCTAATTGAAACCACAAGTCACAGGTATGAAAAGGAATTAAAATCTCACAAGTTGCGAGTATGAAGTACAAAATTCAAAATACAAATACCATTTATATATAATAAAATAAAAATAAAAATGTAATGTACGCTACGACGCTACATATGTTACAACCCTTGTAGCGTATGCTGTAGGGAATTTAGCTATTTGCTAACGCTATGGGTGCTATTCAAAACACTGCTGTAAGCACACACTTCAGGTTGCAAAGCAGCAAACTCTTTGACTTTATTCAACTTGAAATAAAGCACAATTACATGGTTCCAACCCTTATTTTTGTGGGCATTACCACTCAGAAGGAAAAAAAAAAGAAGAAAAAGAACCCTCACTCTAGCTACTCACTAAAGTCAGTATTGGATTGCACCTTGTGGACATTCCTAAGTTTTATATGTAATTGCAACGAAGAAAGCAAAGGAAAAACAGTTGGATTGGAGTGTTGTTGCAGGTTGTGTCATGGACAAGAAGTTGGATGTTGTGGTCCGATGTGGATGTCGCAGACATTCAAGATGTTATTGTGGCAGAGTAATAGATTTTGGCACATTGTTGATGCCTTTCTAGTTGTTTTCGCTCCTATTTATAGGCCTCAAAGACCATTGGAAGGAATACAAATCATGTTTGCTCGTTCCTAGTAGGCGGTCATGTTTTCTCGTTCCTAGTAGGCGGTTATAACTAGTTGTCGCAGAGACTATTTAGGTTTTGTTGACAGCATGTCACCGGCAACACCCCCTATCTTGATAGGTCTTGTATCGCCAAGATCGCTATGTTGCAGCAGCGGCTGAAATGCCTGATTTTTTTATTTTTTATTTTTCATTTTCCTTCTTTCACATGTGCACTTGATGTGGGGACCTCCTTGGTGTACTTTTGAATCCGGATGGACCGTGGGCGCTGCAGAAGATGAACTAGAGAGCTCACTGGTGCCGCGGAGGCTGTTTTGGTACTTTGCTAGAGCCCTAACTCATCAAGGACACATGACTGGGTGCTTAAAACCTCCATCTACTTACAATTGGGGTTGAGATAGTCCATGGTGTGATGATGAACTATCTAATTAACCATCTAAGCTAGTGGGGATTAATAGCTGTTATTAGTGATCATTGAAGCTTGACTTGCTCCTGATCTGCTAATGCATGAAATCTTGCATGTGAAAAGAAGTGATCTGGAAACTGTAGAATGTTTGTATCAAGGGTTAGTGTAATTTTACTTGTCAACAAATGCTCCCTTCAAGGAAGGGTGGCTAAGGCTTCTCTACAGCCATCATTCTTGAACAGGTTGTTCTGGTTTGCTGGGAGAACTTTGAAACCTTAAAGAAGTCTTTGGATGCTATCGTGGATGAAAATCATAAAGATTTTGGCTGAACTGTAGTATCGTATCATCCCCAAAGATCTCAGTCAGGGCAGGCATATGCCAAATGTCAGTCACAGCATGGGCATCGGTGAAGCAGAACAGATGTCACAGGTTGCCTATTGCAGGATGCTGATGGGTGTCACAGAACCCAAAGCCTCTCGCAGCCATCTTTGTTGCTGGATTTTTTTAAACCTCCCACAACACAATTTAAGCATGCATGACCTGTTTGTATCTGACCGACAATCTCAATTCTCCGGATTTTATGAATGTTTTCTCCTACTGAGATTGTCCTTGAGTTTCAAATTGTTTGGGAGTCTTTTAACCATTCATTTGTCTATAAAAAAAGTGTGAAATTCTTTTTTCTCAAAACCTTAAGAGTTCAAGCCTCTTTTTCTTGCTCACTTGAGCTGTCTTCAATTCCCAACAATCCTCCCTGAATTTTCGGCAATGGCAAAGGGTAATACACCCCCCTTTTCCTCCCTTTTTTTTTTCTTCTTTTTTGGCAGCCATGATTTTTGTCAGCTGTATCTTTCAGCTGCAGTGTTTAGGGCAGGTTTATGCTGCAGCAAAAGGGGTATATGCTTGAATTCAATGGCTTTTTGGCCTTATCCCATGTACAGGGATCTGTCTAGCTTGTTGGGAGGCTGAAGTTGATGAGGGGATTTTTTGCGTGAGGAATTTGTTGCAAGATCTTTTATCTTCCCCAAAATTCTCATTTTGCTGTGTTGCTGTTGCGGGGAAACTCTGCACAATGGGATTGACCAGGGGTGACATAGTCTGTGGCAAGGTTAGTCTGGCATGACAGAATATCTGCAATACAGCTTGTGTCTTCGACAACATGTGCTCCATGACAGGGCTGATGTTGTCACAACAAGTTGCCAGCCTGGCCCTGTATCACCGCAACATGTAACACGACACAACCTGTGCGACACAGCATGCTGAGCTGTTTCTTCAAGTCCTTTGTACATGTTCTATTTTGACTAGTTTTCTCTTTCTCTTGCCCTATGTCAAGAAAGTTGCTTCTACATCCGGCGCTTCTCCAACTGCCCACTTGCCTTTTGAGTCATGGGATAGGGGCTGGAAACTTTTCTCTTGACTCCCACACTTGCATTGTCACAAATGGTGCCTTTTGAGCATGGGATAGGGGCTGGAAACTTTTCTCTTGACTCCCATGCTTGCATTGTCACAAATGGTGAACTGGGTTTTCGCTTTTGGAGTTAAAAGGCATCACTGTTCTGCCAATTTCTGGAGACATCTCAACTGTTGAAGAGGTGGAGCAGTTGGGACTCCCGTTTCTGATGACATTCGTGAATGTTTATTTAAGGTGGTCTGACCTTGCCAAGAAGGCTAAGGTCGGCAGCTGTATCAAGTGCACTGAGTGGGTTTCCAAGTACAGCCCAAAGGCAAAGACATCTGCTAAGTGCTAATGTAACCATGAGCTCAGCACCATCAACAATACACCTACTGCACCATCAGAGCAGTCAAATTGAGGATTTGAATCCCCTGTAGTCATCACTGTAAAGAGGGGCAGACCAATCGAGGTACTCCATATGAACTAGCCACATACTAGACAATGTGGCTGTGTGACACCTCAGTCAGAAACCATCTGGCCCACATGCCAACAGCTTGCCTTCAAAAAAAAAATAAAATGCTTTGTGCCAGCATTAAATATTTTTTTTCTGGACAGGCGCGCGTACTATCTACGCGCGCGGGCGTACGCGCTTACGCGCGGGCGTACGTGCACGCGTACTATATACGCGCGCGCGTACACGTGTGCTCGCGCGCGCGCGCGCGAATGGGGAAGCGCCTTCGGCGGACTGAGTTACAGACCCTGCGGGGCCCGGAGATTTATTATTATCCGGAGTCCGACCAGGTTAGCGCTCGCTGCGGCTCGCTTGCACATTACTTTGTTAAGCGCTCTGCTCGGGCTTCTCTCTCCGGGAAGCCCTACGCTCGCTTCTCAAAATAAAGCTTTTCAAGCCATTTTTGACACTTAACACAAACCTGTAGAAACAGAAAGCACCTCCATACAGTATCCCGGTGGAAGAATAGAGCTGGCAACCCGCCCTCCCCTATGGGGGGCTGGTTGCCCTATTGTTCCCATGTAGATGTTAGTACAGAGAATCTTAAGATAAGATTCTCTGAAGTACTATCTATCATCTCAATCTTAATTAACGATATTATTAAAGAAAAGTGGCCTATTAGCTCCTTTACCTCGGATATGATATGATCAGAGCTCCGATCTGAGCTCTTAGCTCCGATCTGAGCTCTTAGCTTCCCTAGGATATGCTTTAGTTTAGTCCGCCCTTACTCAATTCCTCATCGAATGAGGAATTGCGGGCGGGAAAATGTTACACTAATTTCATAGATTTGCATCCAACTTTTAGAAATCCTATGGTGGCCCACTCTTAGATAATGGCATGAGTCAGAATGATGTTTACCCTTCTCATTTTCCCTATGCCTGGCATGTATACCATTGTTTGGAGCTCCACAGATTGAGGACTGTAAGAGTTGGTGGTCCTTTTATAATGCGATTAGCCAGTTAGAATGGTGTCTCAATATGCATGCAAGAGGCATGCATTATCATGTGGTATTATCACAAACTGAAATTGAATATGGTGCCCTTTTCTATTTCGGCATCTCTGGCAAGGATTGTCGACAATGTAGGTTCATCGCTTACTGGTATGGACAAGGAGTGGTTGACATATCCAGCCAATCACCTTGGTCTATGATCGCCTAGAGTATGCATGTATGTTTGACTCCTCATCTCTGTAGCTGATTCTCACAGTAGTTCTGCTGCGTTCAAGGATATGTTGGTTCACCTATTTCTTCATTCTAGTTGAAAGACGAGGATGACCCTCCTGTGTTTGATTCGAATGGCAGTCCTTTCTCTACATTGACAGCTTGGGATGATTTTGTCACACTCAAGACTCCCTGCAGTTTCAAGCATCTCTAGCTTCTTCTAATCACATTTGACTGTTTGCCAACATTTCGTTCCTATTTTGTCGGCTTTTACAAATTATCTAGAGTCGGTGCTCTTGAGAGTATAAATATTTTAAGTGGCCAAGGGTCAAGTCGGTTAAAAGCAAAATTTGGTTAGAGATAGGTTTCTTTTTGGGTGATGGAAAAAAGATTAAGTTTTGGGAGGATAAATGGCTGGGAGATATATGAAAAATAAAAATAAAAAATAAAAAAATTAAGCGTAGTATTTCCACATTTGGCGGGGGTGGCAAGTGAAGCAGATTTGAGGGCGTATGGATGCCTCTCTATTCAAGGTGAGGAAGTTTGTTGGGCCCTGCCATGTTGAAGGAATTTAAATGAGGTACAGTTCAAAGAGTTTATTGGTCATCTTGAGTTGTTGTCCAATGCGAATCTTGTGATTTCTGAATCAGATTTGATGAGACGACTTAACAACATATCCAGCAAATTTTCAGTTAAATCTTGTTACAGGATGTTATGAGGGTGAGAGTTGGTGAGGAGATCAGTCCTACAACATTTGTATGGGGTTATGGTGCTCCACCAAAGGTTGCAGCGCTTGCTTGGCTAGTGGGGAGGAAGAAGGTGCTAACCATGGATAATCTCCAAAAGAGAACGATGATTCTTCCGAATGTCTCCGTACTATGTTATCGAGGCGAGGAATTGGCAAACCATCTTTTTTTTTTTTGCATTGTTCATTTGCAACAAGGCTATGGGATAGTTTCTTCATTTTCTTCGGTGTAGCATGGGCGATGCCGTGTACTATTGATGGCTTATTATTGATGTGGCATGGTGGAGGTAAAGGGGAAATTGGTATGAAAGTTTGGCGGTTAAGCCTATTATCAGGGATTTGGCCCATATGGAAGGAAAGGAATGAGAGTTGTTCCAGGAATTGTCAAAGTCGAGTAATGGAGGTATTTTGGAGGGCTAAATCATATGTAATGGAGTGGGCGTTAGCAGCAAAAGTTATAGCTTAGTTTCCAAGTAGTTGGCTTGAGCTATAATTTTTTGCAGTCTGTGGGTGTATGTATTCTTTAGGCTTCAGCCTCATATCAATAAAATTATCAATGTTTTTTTTTTTTTTTAAAGGATCAAGATTGTTCTGTGGCGTTTGCCGTTAGCAAAGCTTCAGCTTCTTCTCCAATGCAGATACCACCTACAGTGAATACACTGAAGACTGCCCAAGGATCAACCGGTAGTAGAAATTTGAAGAAAGCAACACCTACTTCTGTGCACATGACAGTTGAAGATTTAGTCATGTTGGAAGATTTTGGATTGTGAAGGTGTGGATGGAAATCGGGAACATAGCAGGTCTGGTAAAAGGATGAGATAAAAAACACTTGGCTTGAGCGATGAACCATCCTCCACTCAGGATGCAGAGGATTCTGAAGAGAACAAGGTTTGGTTCAAAGACTGTCTCAGCATGTGCGTACAATTTCAAGCAGCGGTGGTTTTAGGCTAACTTCTTGTCAGACTATAATTCCATAGCAGGTGTTCTTGCCACAGATGGTGCCCTTTAGACTTCCCTTTAATTGGAGGTTGCTATCCATTGTCTTCGTGGAGAGCATCTCCTTACTTTGATATCCTTTTTTTTTTTTTAAAGGAAAGAAAAACCGAATGCCTGAAAAATAGCATGAAGGAGATCTTTGGGCAAGTCCTAGAAATGGTCGACTGGAGACATTAGCAAAGCTCTCTAAGGCTTTTTCAAAAGAATGCTAAAGCATCACTGGAAAGTGGTTATTTCGTGTCTGGATAGGGCTAGGTGGCCAGCAATGTCTCAGCAAGATACATCCACAATCTATTCAACAAGACAATGGTTCGTATCAATGAACCATGGCCCCATTGCTACAAATTGAAAATCTGAGTACACTATGCATATCCATTAAGATTGTACCATGACTGGAAGTAGGCCTCACCTGATCCCACCAGCTCCCCAAAAAGTCAGTGTAGTGACCATCTCCCTCGCTTACGTTTTCAACAATGCAAAAGACCTCTACAGTTACTCCATTCCCTTTATGGTTTTAGATTACGATCCCAAAGGTTTAATAGCCTAACTTGATGTGTTCCATCAGTCCTGGGGCTTTTGGCGTATTGGTTAGGTTCTTAACAACTGGTATCAGAGCTAACACCATGTCCTATATTCAAGTCACAGAAGATGCGACCTATGGAAAGGGCAACTTGGACCAGCATGAAGGCCACCATGATGTGGAGAGGGCTACCTGGACGACCAGAGTGTAGTTGCCGAGTGTGGAAAGGGCTACCTATAAAAGAGGCCAGAGTGGGTGCTGCCACAAAGTGGGCCACCGTGGACGTTAGCTGCGAAGCATGGTGGAATGTTACAATCCCAAAGATTTAATAGCCTAAGATGATGCCTTCGCTCAGTCCTGGAGCTTTTGGCATATTGGTTAGGTTCTTAACAGTTCATTCCATAATTAACAATCATCTAGAATGCATGTTAAAGAAGAATGATTGTTGAGGTGAAAGGCATGCTTGGATACATGGAATCAAAGGGAAAAACTGGTTCCACTTTGAAGTGAGTATTGTTTAGATAGCAAGTGGAAATATCATATTTGTTAGAATGAGGTCACTTCATATCTTGTGCTAGAGAATCCTAACTATGGAAAATTTTAATGATTACTTCTTGGAATCCACTATTTTCTATGCTATCCTAACAACAAAGAAGGCCACTTCAATTAAAAACCTTTTCCTTTTCCCTGCTTTTGCATGGTTTTCACATATCCAAACATGCCTGAGCAGGATAACTGTTTAGTATGAATCGATTGCCTTCTCAATGGGGAGAGGATAAATAAGATTAAGGCAGTCCAATCTGCATTCTGATTTAAATAAATGCAGTTGATTCCCCCATCATGGAATTACCAAAATACTCCTAAAAGAGCCACACGTAAAATGGCTAAAGCTGTCACTCTTAAATCTCCAAAATTTCTTTGATCAATTGTAGGAAATTATCTGTCACTGCAACTTGCCATCAATCAAGAATACTTAATATTAAAACATTTAGTTATCTGGTTTTAATATAAACAAATCTTTAGCCTAATTATTATGTGCCTGGCTATATGTTGGTTCTCCCTTGGTGAGCTTCCTTTGTGGATTTTTTTTCTCTTGATTATTTCCTCTACAAATAATTCCAGAAACAAAAGAAAATAGATTAAGATTCTCTCGGTGCGTCATTTTGATCAGATTTTTTTCTGAATACCTATAATTATTTTTCCTGTTGTCAAGATGGGGCGAGATCTTTAAAAGTTACATGGTGATTATTAGTAACCAATTGTCTTTTGCAGCTTCTGGGGAGCCCCCATTGCTTCTGGCAGCCTCAGTTTATTGTGCAACAAGAGAAGCCATTAAAGAAGCCAGAAAAGAGCTCCTTTCTTGCAGTGGCCATGATGGGTCCTCATTCACATTTCAATTGCAGGTCCCAGCCACCATGCCCGTGGTCAAGGAGCTTTGTGGGCTGGACAATGTGGAGAGGTACTTACAAACCTTGCTTTCTCATCAATGAAATTGGTTTTCTGGTTGGGTTGTATATTCACTGTCTTCAGATGCTTTACGAAGATTTAAGACTTTGGAGTAATGTTAAGTGTGTGTAAATGTCATTCTACTTCCATTCTAGTGTGCATGTGTATAAAGATGGATTGACTTCTGTCATCTCTGAGAATCCAAGGATGTTTCACTGTTAAAAGATAGAACAAATGTTTGATGATGAGCTGTATATATAAAGGGTAAGTATCTCCATGTACAAATTCCTTAAACATAAGAACCACACAAAATAACAAAACATAAATGGACATTTCTCAAAATGCCTTTGTTCCAAACCATTGGCTGATTTCCAAGCAGGACCTCTAGGTTCTGATAAATAGGAGTTGGCTGTGGGAATACCTGAATTGGACTTGTAGTTTATAGACATATATGGTGGAGCTAAAGAACAAGTATGGTGTAGCCACCTTTGCTCGTTATCCCGTGAGATTCTTTCTTTAGCTTTTTTAACTTTCCACTGTTCTATTTAATCTCTGTTACTGTACACATCAAAGGTGGGGCTCATTTGATGGATCACACATATTAACGTGGGCCTACATAATGGGTGGTCCACATCAAAGGCAGGCCTCAAATAATAAATATCCCACATCCAAAATGAGTGGGTATGATGGACAACCCACTTCAAAGGTGGGGCCAGCCACATCAAGGTGGGCCCCATATGATGGACAATCCACACCAAAGGTCGACTCTAATGATGAGTGGCTCATATTCAAGTGGGCCCACATGATGGACAACCCACATCAGATATGGGGCCCACATGAGGACGGTCCACATCAAAGGGGACTTTACATGATGGCCAATGGATATTGAAGGTGGGCCCCACATGATGGACAATAAGGGGATTACGTCGCCCCCCCCCCATCTCTAGCGATGAACGGGCAGTTCCATGGGTGGGCCCACCGTGATGTATCTGTTTATCCATTCCGTCCATCCCTTTTCTCAGATTATTATAAGGTATGAGCACAGAAATAAGGCAGTTCCAACATTCAAGTGGACCACACCACGGATGACTTGCATTTAATGCAACCCAAGCCTATTATTTGGTGTGGTCCGCTTGAGCATTGGATCTGCCTCATTTTTGTGTACATACCTTTAAAATGATATGAGAGAAGGGATGGATGGTGTGGATAAATAGATACATCAGAGTGGGCCCACCCATAGAGTTGCCCATTCGTGGCTAGAGACGGGTGGGTTAGTACGCAATCCACGTCCGACAATAATGTCGATGATGGGCCCTACATGATGGATGACCAACATCAAAGATGTGCCCTATATAATGGATGGTGCACATTATAGGTTGGCTTCTAATAATGAATGGCCCACTTCTAAGGGGGACTTACATGATGGACATACATAACGCCCCAAAACCTGGCCTAAGTACGAAGGCTCGGATCCTGAATTCGAGAGTGTTAATTGAATGATGAATGGATTCTTAACTTGAATTGCATTCATCATTCATTCCTAAATTAATAATCAAAGTAGCATTTAATTAACAACATCAAAGATAATTCGAGATAATTAAACCCATGAAAATGCTGGTTAATATCTAAAAGTATACAAGTTTAAAAGCAATATCTGCCCAGATGAGAACTATACAAACCATAATATCCAAATATACATAAGTCAAAAATAACAAAGAGAACTAAAGTCTATTGGTTGGGCTTGCACAACTCAACCACGCTAGTAAAGGCTCCTTGCCAGCTAGCTCCGCACCACTCTTACCAGACACCCTCGGCTTGAACTCGCCTTGATCTACACCGCGTTATCTGTATGGTTGGGTGTAATTGCACATACAGATGCGAGTAGTCATCTCAATGATAAATCTCTCTAAGATTACACAATGATGTATTAATTAAGTATAGTTTTATAAATGAAAACGTATAATATAATAACTGTTACAATGCAATTTTGTTTAAATGCATGAATGTGTGAATGCATATCAGCTTAGGGATATACATCCAGCTCGCTTTTAGGGTAGCCACCAATGAAAATACCTCTATGCGTGTGACTTATCAATGACTACCCACCCACAGTAATAGTTGCTAGGAACCAACGAAAATACCTGAAAGTACGTGCTACCACAATATCTACCCACAAATGGGTTGTTCAAGCAGTCGACTATGAACCAGTGAAAATAATCCCCCAATAACGCCACCAAAGGGTCACTCATTTAATACACTAGTCCCTAGCGAAAGTATCTATAGGTATATGCATTAACAACAACTAGGCACCCGATAGCGCCCGTATGTCATAAATGCATGATTAGTCCAACCTTTATTAGTTTGATTCATAAACAACACAATTATACAAAGCCTTTGCAACTAGTGGCCCATCCTGGTCCAATGAGCGGACCTTACCATCACAAACTTATATATAATCTCAACAAAATGGGTCCTCCCAACAAAGCCTACCAAGCACTAAGTTCATTAAAGGACAACAACAAGATTCCATCGGAACAAAGCCAACAATGACATAATGATCCATGGTGATGGTAAGTATACAACTAGAAATTACATTTAATCCAAGGTAGGATGGCCAATTGTTCAAGGTACAAGATCAAGTATGTGATACAACCACATAATCACAAGTTTGATATTGCCTTTTCAATATAAATGCAGCTTCCACAATGTCAAAAGTGAGGCAATTCGGTCCTCTAAATCCCATTCACAATCTGCCATAGCATGTTATAATACATGTTCATGTAAATCATACAAGATAAGGAACATATTCAAGTGTGTTGGAGCATGTTAAGGAATACGCATGTATAAATCACCTATCCAAGAATTAAGCATGCTATGTGATCATATGTAGGATTATAAGCTTGTTATGAATTCTAGCAAGGAGCTAAGTATATTATGGGTTCTAGCAATTCAGCCTAGATTTAACGCATGTAAGATGATTACAAGGATTATTACATGAATTCAAAGGTTAATTGACATGATTATTCAAATATTAAGGTTATCATTAGACTAAAAATGTGTAAGGAAAGCTTGAAGGGCATTTCATCACCTTAGGGGTAGGATTTCTCGATTCTACCACATTGATCACGGTGCGATTCGATTGAGATGGTTCCTAGGGCTGAAAATTGAAGAAAACTCAAATCACAACTTCAATTCGGTGCAATTATATTAATTTTTCCAAGTTAGGGTTTGATTAGAGATTCAAAGGGTTAACTCACCTTAATGATCCAATGATTGGCTAGGTCGGCGGGATTCGACATGATCCCGAGGCCCACATGACGTCATTTCCCAAACACAACTCTCATATGGGCATGGGTCACATCCAATCAACTATTAAGACCTGAAACCCGTTATGCACGTGTCGACGAGGTGGTATTTTAGGGCTCGAGAAGAACCTATCAAAAGGGCTCAAACCCAAAAGGGGATAGGAGTTCGCAGAAAGACTCATAAAAACGGCTAGAAAACGACTTGCCTCAACTATTTGAAAGATCTTTTGACAGGGAGAATGTGGAACAACTCACACTGTGCGATTGTAGAGGAATGGAACGGAGCACCGAGATCCAATGCTCCTCTCTCTTTGGCCTGGAATGAAGGAATGAAACGAAAGGGATAGGTGTTATTTATACCCCCAAATATTTTTTTTCTAAAATTCTAAGTTAATGCGCGCTGTCAGTTGAACCGATAGGAACCGACACCTAGCCAGTTGGATAAACAAGACCTAAATTATCCAGTATTGTTCCTAGGTCACTATTCTTGGGTCTAAATGGTTGAGTGAGGTGGTTCATCACCAATTCTAGACTCGATGGTTATAGTCTTTGTCAAATTTGAGTGAAGATTTCGATTGACCGGACACTAGGGACTGGTCGTATGCATCTCATAGGTTAACCTTTGAGCTGAATATTCAATATCTAGATTAATGGACTAAGGATCTGGTAATCCATAACTGGTCTCATTCTATCGATGAGTTGTGCACAAACTTCACTTAAGTTCGAGCTCCTAAATTTAGGGTTACACTAAATTCTTCTACGTTTCGGGCTTGCACGTGCTCACACACATGTGGCTAAATGCTTATTCAAAAAATTATCTAGGTAACACCTAAGGACATCCGAAAACCAAGTATCGGAGGGCCAGGGTGTTACAACAGCCCACGTCAAAGGTGGGGCCCACACAATGAATGATCCACATCAAAGGTTGGTCCCACATGATAGATGGTGGATGTAAAGGGGACCAAGCACACTTGAGGGATAAAAACTTATCATGTTGAAAAACAAACATGCTTTTCCACTTTTTAGTTAATAAATATGTTTTTTACTAATCACACTTATTTGTTGATTAATTAGAAACCAAGATAAACTACTTGTGGCATAAGCAACTTATCTAAAGTAGCTTACAATCCAAACACTCCCTTTCGTGCAAGAATTTACTACTAATACATTAGATGTAAGTCCAAATCACCACCACATGGGCCCAGTAGTAGCCAAATCAGCTCAAAGCATCATTTTCTCAGCAATTTAGGCATGTGTAAAGATCTGCTCGGTATAATTGTTCGATCAAATGGAGGTCTTGAAGAAAATTGATACACTGGACAAAAGAAGTTTTGAATTTGAATGGTTCCAGTCAATCTCCTTAAAGAAAATAGATAGTCGGAAAATTGTAAATGTCCAAAAGGTTTCAAATTTGAATGGTTCCAATAAGTCTCCATAAAAATAATAGAATAGCCAGAAAATTTTGAATATCCAAAAAGTTTCCATTAACATGGAAATCAATGGTATTGGCCAGATATCAAAACATACATTAACCTAATTTTCATTTAGGGGGTTTTTGATGGGAGAAAATGGAGGTAAATGGGGGAATAGGGAGTAAATTGAGATAAATGGCATTAAAGGGATGTTAGGATGGAAGTAAATGCATGAAAATGAAGTGGAAATAAATGGGCCAGTAAATTAAATCCTCTCCTTGAGAGAAGATTCACAGTACATCGGGTGAAGTGCCACTCATACACAGAAATAATCCAATTATCAGCTACATCACTAAAATCACAGATAAAATCATCCAAATTGTTCAAAAGTTGGCCATATAATTGGACGATTAAATGTTTATGATCCATACGTTTGCGACCACCTGAGGTTCAAAATTTCCTCATTTTTGCCTAAGTATATATTCCAATGGATTTATTACAATCATTCTGTTAAATATCATATATATACACTAATTTGAGATGTTAAAGTTAATTTATTATATCACACATGTTCTCGTGAATATATTGAAAATTTCCAATGCATTTTGATTCCTCCCATGTACTCCCCAAATGGAATATTTGGATTTCAAATGCATTTCTTCCAATTTCATTTCCCATTTACCTCCAATGACTATTTCCTTACAGTGTTGCAAAAAAGAGGAAATTATTTACAGTAATTAAAATGGGAAGGGGTTTCCTCTTTCATAGCCAGAACTGAAGGGCTAATGGCCCGAGTGGACGAATGTCCTCAGGAGGGGATTTCCCACGGAAGTGGAAGCAGATCTGCAAAGGCTGTGAAACACTAAGTTTAGCAAGGCGAGGCCCTAACATGACAAGATGTGATTGATTCGAGCTCACATGTAATGTCATTTAAGCACATACTCAACGGAATCACTTTCAAACACACTCTACATTAACCATCTCTAACAGCAGCACATGACCTAATCAAATCTCACCACATCAACACCTCACTAATCTCTAGTATTTCCTAGGTCTCACGCCTGCTTTAGTCGTCTCGGCAAATCCAATTGGATTGGTTTCTGCCTACGTTTTGGTGCCTATTTTGTCCAGTGGTAGAGATGGAGGTTCGCAAAGTGCAACCAAACGCACAACAACCACCATCATTTAGATCAAAATAGCGTTTCAGCCCCAAAAGCCCCTTCGGAGGGTGTGCACAAAGGATCCCTGAATCCAAGAAAGAGAAGGACCAAATGTGCCATATGCAAATCAAGTTCCAGTATGCAAAAGAGAACGGAACTACTGCAACTAGAAAATCTATAAGCTAAAAATACACAAAAATATGGACATCAAGGATAGCCTAAGAGAAACAAAGTCAAGGAGGAGAGAAATCTAAGCTATAAATACATAAATGAATTTACAGAAATCTGTACAGTCGGAATTTACAGAACCAACTAGAACTCTGAAATAAAATCTCTAATTTCCTACACCTTAGGATGATCGGAGAAGACATCACGGCACTTGAGTCTGGTTCCGCACCAGCTTGACACTGCTGTAGAAGCGCTTCAGGTCTTTCATCGCCCTCTCCTCAATCTGAATGGAGCGGATTGAAGAGGGTGCATCCACC
The DNA here is from genome assembly GCF_029962835.1 of Magnolia sinica. NCBI lineage: Eukaryota > Viridiplantae > Streptophyta > Magnoliopsida > Magnoliales > Magnoliaceae > Magnolia > Magnolia sinica. Next base: position 97,661,119 of record NC_080578.1, read on the forward strand.
TCTGGCCTGAACCAGCGACTGGGGCCGTTGGATTCTGATGGAGAACCCTGGCTAGATGAAGTGACAGAGAAACCTGCAGTCCTCGTTTTGGGGCTGTGAGAAATGCTCAGGTGGTGTTTTTCCTGCTTAAGAGCAACAGAAGAACAGAACCCAGTTAAGTAGAGATTGTGTAGATGTAGAATAGATTATTGCTCTGGCATTTGCTTCACCACTCAGAAAAGAACATTGCAAAGGATCTCTCTCTCTTTTCCTTTTTTTGGGTTAGCTTGTTAGTACACACCCATGTCAATACACACATTCCGCTGTTAGCCACCCCCACTAGGGATCGATTACCAGGACCTCAAGTGTTGAAACGAGGCATCTCCACTCAATCTAATTGCAAAGGATCTAAACAAACATGGGTTTGTCATCGCTGGCCCCAAAAATTGAACCTTTAATTTTAAGGCTGGCATTTCACATGCAAGGGGCCCCACGTTTCCGCAATCCAAACTGTTCATCTAGTGGGCTGTGGGCCCTACATAGATGGGTACCGCAGCAAAGAACTCCTGCATCAGAAAATCCTAACCATCCAAAATTGGCTGCGAGTAGACAGGTTAATCGAAAACCTGCTGATGGTCCAAATGGAAATGGGAAGATGCCTGATAACATGGCAGCTGGAGCTATTCTAAAGTGGGGAAGATTTAGGTCCACCTATTCAGGGTGGCACTCACCAATGAATGGTGTGAATTGCTGAAAATGGGCCCTGAATGCACTGAGTGCTGACATGAATGAAAAGGCCTGTAATAGCAAGGGCATTTGATGACACTCTTAGATTACATGCCAAAATGAAAATTGATTTTCATATTTTATATATATATAGTTTTGCCCAATCATGCAAATCATGGAAAAAGGACTGGAACATTTACAACCACAGCACTTTATGGAGACACGCACACACACAAGTAAATAGTGATACGTGTCAGTTTAACATTATCATCATCACTTGTCAGTTAATAAGGAATGGTATTTGCAGTGGCTCACATGCAGTTTCGAAATACAATCCCCCTCACATGCCATTGGGGTACATGTGCAAGATCCAGGCCGCTCATCAGGCCAGGCCCATCTTTAATGTGCCCAAGCCTATGTACCTTGGCCACTGAAAATTGGACACAGACACATGTATTGGTGACAGACAAGGTTACAAGGTATGCAATGTCGAAAAAGGTGATTTTAAAAGTCAGATTGACCAACAAATTCATACAAATATTTAAAACGTGAAAGTAATATATTTTACTGACCATATATTAGATTATTTATATGAAAACCAAAAAAATATTAACTCTAGTATGGGGGGCAACTTGGATGCACACAATGCAGACAGAGAGAGTCGGTCGACATAGATCTCCCACATTGAAATGTGTCAAGATTTCCGCCCGCCATTTATTGATGGTGGGATATATGTGCACGCTGGCTCTCAGTGCACGCTGTGCACACCCAATCTTTTCACAAACCCTAAAAGTCAATTTCTTAGAGGTAAAAATGTTTCACAAAAATAAATGAACCATCTTCGAAAAATCAAAAAATTAAAAATAAAAGAACATAATAATTAAACACAGAGTTTCTTTTATGTGAGCCATCTCTTGAATTGTCGGAAATGCAGAAAACAACATGTGAAGCAAGGAGTTCTTTTATACGAGCCATGTCTTAGGAGTGTCAGAAATGCAACAACACGTGTAGACAGCACCATTTCAAAATGTGCTGTCGTTGTTACATAGGCCCAGCAGAAAAATCAGCTGGATCCACTCATAAAGTGGATGGCATTTGCATGAAGAAGTGGTCTTAAAAAGGGATAATCAACAATCCACAGTGAGCATACAAGCATGGCCCACCTGATGAGTGGACATGCCTGATATTAAGCCAGGGCATACTAATAGTGGATCTGCCTGATAAACGGTGGAGACCTTGCACACATGTCAGGCATTTCCAACTGCAAATGGCATTCCGCTCGGTTAACAAAGCCCTGAGAATGTTATAAGATGGTGACACTACATTTACATACCTGCTGCATTTGAATGTCTCTCAAAGACGGCCGACTTAAGACGGGCGAAGTCCCTGAAGTAACCCAAGGTGGAGTGCTCTTCTCTCCATCAGATACTGGCGACACCCGGGCTGGGACCACAGCTATTGGGCTCGACGGTACCCCTGAAAGAAATGAACTCAAATGAATTTGTCCACCATTTCCTCCCTCAGCAAAATCCTCAACTCGCTCCCTCGTCCTCCTATTTGGCTGACTGTCCTTTGTTTTACTCTGCTCATTCTGAATGTCACGGAGAGAAGTGGGTCCCTTTGAAATCTTGGCCCCACCCCATGCAGGGCCCTCACTTTTGGGTGTTTTGGGTGTTGGTGGTGGAGCAACCTCTTTTGGAGCATCATCAAGAGCGCCACTCAAAAACATTGACAGACCACCTTTCTTGTTCTTCTTCTTAGACGGAGTTGATCGGGAACTCTTACTATTATGCGGGGAGTCAAGAATATCTTTTGGACTATGAAAATTGCTCTCTTCGATGGTGTGACTGTCACTAGTTTCTTTCCCATCCATGTCTCCCTATCAAAATGCATGATAGGCCACTATATTAAGAAAAGTGCCAGCTTATAGAATTTCAGCAGAATTATGCAATACTAACAAAGAAAGATTCACTGAAAAATAGAAAAAGGTAAAACTTGTAATGTGCAATCAAACCTCCCTATTAAAATGCATGATAGGCCACCATATTAAGAAACTGCCAGCTTATAGAATTTCAGCAGAACTATGCAATAGTAACAAAGAAAGATTCACTGAAAAATAGAAAAATATGAACTTGTAATCTGCAATCAAACGATGAACATCAAAAGGATACAAAGTTGACAACCTCACCATTCTTTGATCCTATCGACATGGGAGAAGTGCAAAGTGCAAAAGTACACCTTGCAGGTACTTGTGGCTCACGCATGCCCAAAGTGCATGTTTGCGATATACATACCATGCTCTTCAGGTCCACCACACCAAGTAGATCCTCCCAAAAATCAGGCTAGTCAAATGGCCACGCCTGGCGAGCAACACTAGTCGGTAGCATTTTAACCATCCATGTCCTTTTTACAGATCTGGCCTACCTGACCAACCTGATATCTGCGCCATCTCATCCCATTGTACGCCCACCTGATAAGTGGATTGATTCTCACACACTTGTGCCACATTGGGATGCTTGAGTTCTCAGTACCTCAAAATTGCACTCGCAAACATGACTTAGAAACAGTTTATTGCTGCAGAAGAAGACTGCAATGGAAATTAACCAGCAATGCTGATATTTCCAGTTTTCACACAATGGAAAAACATCCATTCATATCCCTTTTTTTATACATGGAATACCTGATGAGCGAACCAGCTAATTTTTGTGCCAGCACATGTATGTAAGGTACACCTGATGAGGCTTGCAATGTGTGTTGAGTACATTCCTGAAAAGGAAGTGTGATGTGAATGCCTGCTATCAGAGGGTAGGGGAGAATGTAGTCTGGTGTGCCCTACGTTCTGTCGAAGCTTGAAGGATAGTGAGGCTGATTCTCTGTCATCTCTGCTGCAGGAAGTCTCAGCTAGTTATATCCGTCTGGAAGACAAGGACAAAAGAAACTCGGTGGTTTTCTGTTAAATCACATGGAAGCCTTTGACTAGCTGAGATTCTGGAAAGGAATCGCCAATTCTGCCATGCCTATGTTTGACAAAATCTCATTTTCTTTGGGTAATGGAGCCAATATCAGATTCTGGGTGGACATTTGGCTAGAAAATCGATATTTAGCGGAATCTTTCCCTGCCCTGTTCATTATTGCCTTGGACCCTCATTTCCTTGTTAAAGATTGTTTCTCCTCTGATGGTGGTGGAGGGTCTTGGAATCCCCTGTTCCATAGGAATCTTGCAGATTTTGAATTTCAGGAATTTATTTCCCTTCTTTCTATCTTGTAGGATGCTCCTATTCCCCTTCCCTGTTTGCCGAAGGATTCCATAAGATGGTCTCTGTTGCCCTTAGGTCTGTTTTCAGTGCGGTCCTTCTACAAGTCCCTCTCGGCTTCCTCTTTCTCTTCCCCCTGTCATACCAGTTGTCTGGTTCTATGGAGTGCCGCCCAAAGCTGTTGTGTTCGGATGGCTCAAAGGAAGGAAATGAATTTTGACGATTGATAACTTGAAGAAGCGTGGTATGCAGATCCCGAATGCTTGCCCTCTGTGTCTCAAGGCTGAAGAGTTGGTGGATCACTTGCTGCTTCACTGCCCCTTCTCTTCTGACATCTAGTCGAGCATCCTTAAGCTTGCCGGGATCTCTTGGGTCATGCCTAGTGGTACAGAAGACCTCCTTTGTGGATGGCACACGGATTTAGGAGGATCCCTAAGAAAAAGAAGGTGGAGGATCATTCTTTTGGCTGTGTTCTGGGCTATCTGGGCTGAGCGTAACAATCGTTGCTTCAGAAATAGCTCATCTTCGGCTGCAGGGGTGTTTTCTAGAGTTAGTTTCTTTTGGAGATTGGGCTCCTAGATTTTTTAGTTTTTTGTTGTTGGGGAGCAGTTTCCTTTGTAGTTTTTTCCTTGTTTGTTATTTGTTGTGCTTCAATAATAGTATTGCCTTTCACAAAAAGATCACTCACACATGCAACACTATCTCTGTGAGTTCATCTAACAAGCAGGAGACAATATCATCAAGTTTCTATTATTATTTTAAAACAAAACTGACGCAAGACAACCAACCACTTGCTTTAAAAGCTCGAACTGATAAAGCATGACGAATCGAAACACCCTACACCCTCCCACCCCGAGTGTGCCCCTGCATCCCACAAGCCACCCACTCGAGCCCAGTGTGAAAATGCCCATGTATTAAAAACTTCTAGATTTATCATACCTTTGATTGCTAATGTAAAAAACTGTTCATACATCCACAACGGATCCAAGCAGAATGTTGTCACCAAATATATCCCAGATGAGGGGAGGAAAGCCTATTCATAAAGCCCTAGAGAAGGGCTAGGCCGCGCCAAGAGAGTGACATGCACAATGGGCTACATGTGGACGTGTGCCCGTAAGATGCACAATGGGCTACATGTGGACGTGTGCCCGTAAGAGGAAAGAGGAGAGAAGCTCTCTCTCTCTCTCTCTCTCTCTCTCTCTCTCTCTCTCACACACACACACACACACACACACGCACACGCACACACACACACACACATACACACACACACACACAAAATGCTAGAAATTCATTAAATTTTGAAGTAGAGCAAAAGAATTTTGGATCGGTGCTATTTTTAATATGTTATAATTATCTTTATATTACATAATTTATCAAAGAAAAAGTTATGAAGAACTATAAGGGGCATAAAATCATGTTCGTTTATCATGGATAGGGCCTTCGATGGAATGATTGATGAAACAGGATTCAAAAGCCAAACCCAAATAGCTAAGTGAAGGCCATGATGAATTTATTTCTTTTCCCCCTCCTTTGGAGAGAAATAGGCTATTATGATGATGACAACGATGAATGAAGAAACATGATTTACAATTCGAGACAACGGAGCTGATTCCTTGGCTGATTGTTTGGCAAAAGGTATAATGAGAGTCTTCATATGGTTGTGGAACTCATCTATTGCCTTAAAGGATACTGCCTCTATTTTTATCTTTTAACAAATCGTAGTTTTTTATTAAAACAGACATTCCATTTGAACAATATGACCAATGACCATATGTATAAATTCCCCAATGGTTTAGTTCACTGAGCAGAACAACGTTATCTGATTTCTAAAACTTAAAGGAGAACACGATATTGTGATAAAAGAATGAAAAATCAGGTATCAATAGTTTTGGGATTGCCATAACAAAATAGGAAAGGAAAAATAAAATTAAGTTAAATGTTGTAGCTTCCAGGGATAGACATCAAAAATAAAATAAAAATTAAAAGCCTGAAACCATTACGAGATGCAAACAAAACAATGACAACAAGGACAAAAAAAAACAGTGAAAATCTACTCAAGGCATGGAATAAACCTACACTTCTAGATAACAGGAGATAAAAGCTTGCAAGACTGACCTTTTCTTTAGAAAATTGAGGGGTTTTGACATCTGGGAACCCCTTGATCGAGTTTAGTTCAGCACAGATTTCGTGCTTTCCAGTGTGCGGTTCTGGCTGTGACGCCCTCTGCTTATTCTTTCTCCTTTGCTTTCTGGGTGTCTCCAACTTCTTACTTCCTTTCCCATCCGATGAGATCAAAGATGGTGCTTTGTCTTGCGTCTCGAGTGGAGAACCAAGCTCAACGAGTGCACTTTCAAGAGTGAACCTGGTTTGGAGTTTTGCTATTTGCTGGTCATCAAGAAGATGACCACTAGATTGCTTATCCTCAAGCATCTCTATCTGCTGCAGCTTCTTCCGCAGCGCTCTGACTTGTTTGGAGATGGCTTCGTCAGCGGCATTTTGAGGTTGTAGAAAACCATCCGCTCTTTGGTCTCTGTAATTGTTTAACATAGGTTTCTCATGATTGGCACGCAGCCTATGGTATCCACTCTCACTATCCTCCTCTTCACTGTTAATAACAGCAGGAAAAGTAGCTGTGGGAGTGGGCAACCGACGATAACTCCATGTCTCAGAGGACCATGCATCCAGTGACTTCTCTAGCCTTGCTAGGATTTCTGGTGATGCACTTGCAACTGCTGGTGCCGAGACTGTGAAAATGTAGTCAAGGTTCCGAATAGCCATCTCCTGCATAATCAATATCATTAGCTTCAATCATAAGCAGCGCTAAGAGTCCTACCCAGTTATTTGAGAGGAATCATTTAGTGCTGATGCATCAGGATACAAAAAGTATCCCAATGCTGTCGTTCCATGCAGTTGGGCCACTGTAGATGGAAGATTCCTTAAAAGCCACTTAAGGATGGGTGTTCTCTCCCATCTTGTCCCCTGTTTTGTGGCCCACTTGATTCATGGATTGGCCTGATTTTTCAGCCTTAAAGGCAACATGAGCCAACACGTCTGATGAACGGGTTGGATTATGTGAATCCATCATGTGGACCCCACAGCTGTAAGGTACCACCATTACATGTGTATGTGATAGGCTCCATTTGGATGGAAGAGCGTCAAACAGACTAGAAGATCCTAACCTTTCAATCAGTGGAAAACAAACAGATGAGAACAAGTAGAATTTAGCAGGTCCCAGAAAAGGCAAATATATGATTTTTCTTTTGAGATATGGGAATCTTGAAGCAGAACATACACAAATACACATATTTACATAGTTTGTCACTTAGTTGCAGGATCCTTCTAACAAGGTGGCGCTCCCGCTTCGAATCATGCTTTGGACTCACACTCCTCCTCTCTGCTTCCTAGCTGTTTATACTTGCTAACATTTCAAAACAGATGCTTCACCGCACCCAAACCAGAATTTATTGTCTCAATATTTCACGCTTCATGCAACTATAGTTAGTCATTTTCACGATGACTATGTCCAACGAAAAGACAATTTGAGAGTTCCTGCTATGTAGAAGTATAAAGAACAATAGAAAACCCTCCAAAATGAGGTTTTATTTCCCCTTAACCTAATATACCATGCCCCCCAAATTTTTGGATCAAAACTGAAGCCCAAAAAGCAAGGGTCCTATGTGCATGACACGCAGCAAGATAGATGAGAAAGAAGAGGAAAATGTCAGATTTTTGCACACATGTTGGTTGTTTTTTGGAGTTTCTCCCACTGCAGGAAAGAGGATGCTCATGGTGGATTATTTGTAGAAAAGGAACATGATCATCCCTAATGTGTGCTTAATGTGCATGGGAGAGTGGAATCAGTGGATCATTTAATTCTTGCATTGTATCTTTGCCAGGGCCATTTCAGACCAGTTTGTCGACCCTTACCAATGATGATGGATGATGCTAGGATTGATTGGTTACTTTTTCCTTCCTTGGCATGAGGGGACCGTTGGTCATAAAGGAAGTGTTGTGGAAGCTTGCTCTTTTAGCCAGCTTGTGGGCCATTTGGGTGTAGCACCATGGCAGATGTTTCAATAATCGTTACAGGCTTCCATACAAAGTGTTTAGGAAGGCAAAGCTGAATGTAATAGCTAAGGTTTCATGGCTTAAGGTCTTGGCTAATTGTTCTACTGGGGGATTTGGTTTGTTGGTCAAGCTAAGGGACCTTGAGTGTTTGTTGTTTGCCTCTATTTTTGCTTTTCCCCTTTAATAAATATCGTCAGTTCTCAACAACAACAACAAAGACCTCCAAAAATTCACACTTTTTATTCCAATCTCATCCACCTACACCATATAATACATATGGCCTTAGAGGTTTTTATAAGTACAAAAGATAAAGATCTCTCTTTCAATTCCAGACTTTACTGATTTTAGATCTATATCATATCCTAACAATTGACATCTAAATTTCAAAACCAAAAAGGAAAATACCAATTAAAAAAATATTCTAAACCTTAAAAGATCTTTCCAAATGGCTAAAATATCTTGATCATATGTTCTACATTCAACCCCGCAATCTTAGGGGATCCATCTAATGGTTGATTCTTCCAGCTAGATTTAGACGTCGAATATTGGCAAATGGTTGATTCTTGCATGATTAATGTTCTATTTCTAAAAGCTTTCCTACTTTTGTTAATTTTCTAAAACTTAAAAATGGTATCATGAATTACAATTCAATTTGTTTCACCCTGACGATTTTACAACCCAATCAGATCATCAACATCGATATGGAATCACGCTGAGACAACATGGTTTGGGTAGGCTCCATTAAATAGGACCAAACTCTTGACTTTACAAAGAAACAGTTGTTTTTTCATTGACCCACCACATCAAACTTGAATATCAAAAGAGGAATTCTCATCTTGTGCCGCTTTAAACATGAGAACGGAGCACCTAGAGGCAACAGAGACAACTTTTTCGTACTGTATTATCTGTCCCACAAACATGTCATGTATGCACAACATCAGTTCCATGAAAGTGTAGAAATCACTTCTCAAAAGTCAAACTGACCCATCCACTAGGTGGGCCAGACCTTTATGCTGAGCCAGAACATTAGTTCTCCACAAATTCCAAATGTGTTGCCTACCTGATGAGTGGACCTCATACCAGGTTATCTTCATGGTGAGGTCTACCACTTTCATGGTGCTGATGTCTGACACAGCTAGTGCTGATGTCAGAAGGAAAGCTGGTACGGTACTGGAAGTTAGGGTACCATGCATATAGGTGATCTTTAAAACTATGGTGTTGCACGAAGAGTGAAGAAAAGTGGCAAGAGATTCAGGTGTGGGGGTCGGGAAGCATCCATTTCAAAATGTTAGCAAGTATAAACAGCTAGGAAGTGGAAGTGGGTGCACTAGTCCAAAGCACAATTGAAGCCAAAGCTGGACCTAGTTAAAAGGATCGTGCAAATAAGCTTTAAACATTGGTCCTTGGGGGTGCTAAATACAAAAAATTGACCAATCACATCGTAGAGCCACATTTGAGGGTGATAATAATGTTTTTCCACCAAACACGGTATCCATTATGGTTCAGGTAGGATTGGAAATGTTCCACATGTCGCTTTGGCAGAGAGGAGAGGAAAATGGTACCTACCAAATGTGGTTCACATCTTCATTAACAACCTAAATGCATGGCGGAGCTGATATTATTCATTCCACCAAAAATATCTTTTCCTGCTCACGTGGGTGCATACAAATGCACTCTAAACTAGGGTTGCAACTTGGCCAAACCCGAGTTCGGGTCCAATTGGGTCAAGTTGTCAAGGTCCCCGGTTTGGGATAGGGTTGGAAAACCTCAGTCCTATTTTTGAAATCAGGTTGGGATTATGATGAGCAAATTCAGGTCTGGTTGGATGGGATTTGGAATAATCACATGTATTTGGGTCGGGTCGGGTTGGGTCAAGTTGGGTCCAGTATATAGGAATTCATGTTGGGTTCAGGTTGGAATTTGGGTTGGGTAGGGTCGGGCTCGGGTTGACCATCAAGCTGATCCAACCCACCAGAGTTGCACCCCTACCCTAAAATCAGATCATCATGGAAACAAGGAAATACAGTACTTGTGATGCAGGTCATTGTAATGGAAGTTAAATGATTACCTCGCAGTGCGTCCGAAGATCATCAGCTTCCAGAGAATCTGCAATTTCCAAAAGTTGTATAGAATTCCTCGGCTCCACCAGAAACTCTGCCACCACTTTCTCACAAAGGCTTTTCAGACTTGGCACGGATCTATTAACTGAATCATCCTTGTGCATGGCAGATGCCTTTTTACTATCTTTTTCCGTATCATTAAAAATAAAATCCTCATCTAACTCCAATTCATCGCCATCATCTAACCTTTGTTTCTTAGGAATTTCAACCAATTTAGGGGGGTAAACAGGATGGTAAAGCGCACAAACCACCAGCAAATGCGTTTCACCGACAGAAACTGAGGTGGCACGCTTAACACCATGTAAGCGAGTAGCAATGGGAGTCTCATTCTTATATTTCTTCCCATCCCACATGTAAGCATCTCCCGTCTCTGTAACTGCTGCAGTCCAGTACTTACCAGCGGAAATGCTCACCAGATTCCTCCCACACAGTGAATACAGCTACAGGAAAGAGCCATCAAGATAAGCCAGAATTTAATGAAGAGCCCAGCAGAAGGCTACTTAAAAGATTGGGTTTCAAACCGTACTTCCTCAAACATGCCAAGATGCCATGTAGGAAGATCCAGTCAATTCAGTAGGTATGACCCAGCCAATATGTGTCTGAAAATGTGGCCGAACAGCCATCATTAGCAATGCATGGATGTCAAATGTGTATATGGTCATCATGTGAGACGCATGACGACAACCACAGAAATGTGCATGGCGGGCAACCTGATGAATGACAGCAAGGTGCACATATGCCACATTGCCATGTTGGGAGTAGGATTTGAAATGCTACTCTCACAGTCACTTTCTTGTTAATAAAAGGAGGAAGATGAAAGGCGGAGAACAAAATAGTTTCTCTCAACATATTCCACGGTTTGGGCAGCTAAAAATAGAAGTACGAAAATGGAAAAACAAAGGAATTGGGGAGAAATTATCAATCAAATCATACTTGTAGGCATCTGAGATCAGGATCAGAGGAAATCCAATAAAATAGAGCACCATCTTCTGTGAGAACTGTGCTATGAATCATTCCCGCTGCAATCGAGACAACATGAAGCCGTTCCATCCGATGGAACTTCAATGGTGCAGTCCCACTTTTCTTTATATTTCGAGCAACAACGACACGCCTTGGGGTGACAAGTCGGTGACCCCAAGTAAATACCTGCAAAGTCATTAAAATCGAATTCACCAAGTTACAAAAGCATCACATATATACCAAAGTAATCCAAAGTAGATGCATACTGGCAGAAAATTTTGCTACTGAATTGCACAAAAGCGTTAGCAGCAGCAGGAGCACATTCGGATACAAAAGAAGGGAAGTGGATATTCCCAAAATCTCAGGAAATGCAAATGCATGTAAATGCTTGGAATCAATGGGTCACTTATTCATTCACTGTGTATTTTCTAGGGAAGTATGGGGTCTTCTTCTCCAATGCTTCGGGGTTCTAAGGTTCCCGAAAACAATAGAGGAATTTCTCATTGCATGGCATGGTGGGGGGATGGGGAAAGAAAGAAAAAGGGTGTGGCAATTAAGTTTGCTAGCAACCCTTCGGTTTTTATGGTGGGAAAGAAATCAGTGCTGCTTCAACAACAAATTGAGAAGCCTGGTGCAAGTTTTCAATAGGGCAACTCTTAATTTGAAGGATAGGGTGAAAGCTTAGATTTTTCAATCTTCTCTTCTTGCATTTGAGGGGGCTTTTGCTAGGGAGTGTTGTACTTTTGTATATTTGTATGCTTTGGCTTCGGTCTTTTTATAATATATCATATCATTGTTCAAAAAAAAAAAAAAAAGATTCTGAAGCTAGATTAGGTCAGGAGTGGTATGTCAATAAAAGATTTCTGCATCCAAGGATAGTGGGCCAGGCTCGGGCCAAGCAAAATCAAGATTTTGAATAGGCCCCGGACAGTTCAAAATATGGGCACAAGCCACTCTAGGTCCGGCCCATTGACGGACCTAGTAGCTAAGAAGGTAGAAATAAGTTTTCTTGTGGAACGAGATACACCACGTCCAAGGTTATTCCAGCATTCTTAATGTGAACGAGGAAACGCTGAAATGGATTGACATGAAGCATCGCTATTTCAACAGGAACAAATCAGCTTTAATGATGTTTGAAACCTATACAGTAAGGTTCTAAAACCAATAATTCTGCTTGGACTTGATGAGGGCCCGACTCCGAGCTTCTTCAAAACACTCTCAAGTATTCAACTGAAATTTCTTGTTTCAGAAGCTAAAGTTTTTTTTCGAACTTGAGAAACTCAACTGAAAAAGATAAAGAAGAAAATAAAAAATAAATGAATAAAAATAAAGAAGCTAACGTTGCAGTTTGATTCCTCTGCTCAGTTCTAAAAGAATCTAATTGAGTTTCTCAAGTACCCTATCTCTTTTTTTTTTTCCAACCTATCCCTTTAAGTCAACTCAAGTCTTGATTGAATTCAGTCAACTCAGCAAATTTTTTGAATGCTTCGAGTTTTCTAAACGGAGCTACATGACAATGATTAAAAGAAGGCCTACAACCAATAAAAGCATGAAAACAAATATAGAAAGTTTCTAAAATGTCCTAGAGAAGCCATGTAATAAACAACACATCAGTTCGAATGCCTACCAAACGAAACTTGGAGTTTATCAAAACCATAGCATTCGAAAATCAGCAGCTGGGTAAGTTACAGTAATCAAATCAACCAACAACTTCTGCTTAAGTTTACCTCCCCATCTGCTCCTAGTACAATTGTATGATACTTTGCTGCCGAAACTCCAATTAAGACTTTGCCTTTCAGATATTCAACCACCCGTGGAGTGTAGTTTGAGGCCGAGTTGGAGGTGCCATATCCAAGCTGACCTTCCTTGTTGCAGCCCCATGTAAAAACTTCACCAGACTCGGAAACTGCAGCAGTATGTTTGTTTGCAGCAGCAACAGCAACTATTTTTGTCCTGAGTGAACTCACACGTCGTGGTGTGGGTTGGGAATCCACAGAAGTATAACCAAGTTGACCCTCTGCACATAAGGTTTAAGAAGTCACTAAGGTATTTAGCAGCCATAAAAGTGGTATTGCGTTAATGGTTTGAAAAAGGTTGGCCCCTTCTTTATTGTAGCCTGAAAATAGTCACAAGCTGAACTGAAATACCAAGGATGAGAGCATGAAATTTGTTTCATAGTGAAATGCATAACAGACTCCCACTCTAGGCCCCACCATGAACATGCCCGAGACCATGAAAATAGTCACAAGCTGACTGTTTTTTTTTTTTTTAACGAGTAACAGATAATTTGATGCGGACACAGGTGCATTCAAGGTGTACCAACGAAAAAAGCGCCAACCACAAGTGCCGTCCTTGTGGATAGGCGAATATTGAGGAGCTGAAGACCTTTCACATGTGATTGGACATATAAAAGACCCCACTTAGGGAAGACACATGTGAAGGAAGATTGGAGAAAGAGGACCGAGCGCCCAAACTTTCCCATACTTATGTTATTTGCACGTTTTTTGACTTAGTTAGCGGTCTTTTAGTAATCTTATATCTTTATTTGCTTATCCTAGGGGTATTTTAGTAATTTTATGTCTTTATGTGCTTATTTAAGTGGGGTAAAGCCCTAAACACGAATTTGAACTATTGATGAATGAAAAGCAAACCCTTTGGTTGCCTCCTTTCTCTCTTCTCTCTAATGGTGCTTCTTCTCTCCCCTTGATCTTCTTCTTCTAATTTCTTCTTGTGCCCCTCCAACTTCCTCAAGGTAATAACTTTCTTTCTTCTATTTTTTTTTGTTTTGGCTAATTCCTCTTCGATCAAAATCTTGAGAACCGATCTAAACCCTAAATCTCCAAATTCTCAAATCCCTAATCCGAGAAACTTCTTGGTTCTTCGGACTAGTGATCTTCATTGATCGATTGGGTGTGACCATGCAAGATCGGGAGGTCTCATCCCTCGCCGGATCCAACCTAAGTAGTAATTGAATTCCATACTCCATGGTTGTAGTGATGGCCCGCTCCATTGCATGTTTCCTTTATGATTTTCTCAGTTATGATGATTATTGTTAGAATTTTAGATCATTTATTCCTTTTATTTCCACTGTTTAATTATCTCCATGAGCATGCATCATAATTAGGGCTGTCCTGCGTCAAATTTGGTATCAAAGCCTAGGCTTGCATGGTTTTTGTCTAGATCGAGTTATCAAATTAGGGTTTTGATTTTTAGGTTTAACTTGGGAAAGTTTCAAGTTTAGAAAGTTTTCAATTTTCGAAACTTTCCAATTTTAGAAAGTTTGTAATCTGGAAAATTTTCAGATTTGAGTTGTTTCTTGTTTCAACTTAATTGTGTCAGTTCATAGTAGTTTTGCATTCATCGCATTCATCTTGAAAGTCATAACACCTAGTAGTCTAGTTAGGTAGAGTTTGGTTCAAGTCTTCATTATATGCCCACGAGAAGAGGTAGAGGTTTCGGACTTCAACCTACCATGAATAACGAGCAGTTATCTGAGCAACTTGCTCAATTGATACAAAAGATAACCGCCCTAGAAGCGAGTCAAAGGCGTGAGTTTGCCCGCCTTGAGAACCAAATTACCACCACCATGACTAAGGTGGAGCAACTAGAGGCGTCCCAAAAGGAAAACCCCGCTGTAGGGGAAGATGCGCACTCCCAAGTGGAAGGAATCATTGAAGAACGTGCTGCCACACGTGGTGGTAGTGAGGATAGAGATCGTGGTAACGGTCGTGGTGTGGTGCGAGAGGCACGAACCACATGTGGTTATCAAGACCGTTATGATCTAGATGAGCGTGCGATGAAGAGTGTGAGAGTTGAGGCCCCGAGTTTTGATGGACGCTTGGATCCCAAGGCATTCCTTGACTGGGTTGCTGACATGGACCACTACTTTGAGTGGTATGGCATGTCGGAAAACCGTCAAATGCGGTTTGCTAAGATGAAGCTTGTGGGTCAAGCCAAGCTCTTCTGGACCAACACTGAGCGTAGGGTAGAGAGAGTTGGTAGAGCCCCTATCACACATTGGTATGAGATGAAAGAGAAGTTGAAGGAGAAGTACCTTCCTCTCTCATACCGTCAGAAGCTCCTTGACCAATGGCAATCCTTACGCCAAGGGTCAATGTCTGCCGGTGACTACATCGCTAAATTTTAAGAGTATGTGATGCGATGTGATATCCGAGAAGATCCTCTAGTAACGCTCTCGCGTTTCAAGACGGGCCTTTGTGCGGATCTTCAGCACGAGCTTATTACTCGGCCCTTAACGGACTTAGATGAAGCATATCAAGTCGTGCAGGAGTTAGAGCAAGATCTTAAGGCTCCTGTTGTTCGTCGTTTTGAGTCCCGAGACTCCAATACTAGATCTAGTTCCCAAGGAACTAGACCTAATATTGGTAATCAACCTAGGGCACAGGCGACCATTCCGCCTAGGCCTAGGGAGGACAAGGGCAAAGGGGTTCTTGGTGCCGGTCCTAGTAACATGAGCCAAGTGAGGTGCTATGAGTGTGGCAACCTTGGCCACACGTCTAATCAGCGTCCTACGAAGAGCCGTGGGAGAGCCTTAGTTATAGGCGAATCCCACGAGGGTGGAGATGACCAGGGTGATTATGAAGTTGAAGAGTATCACCCTGAAGGAGGACTTACTGATGAAGAAGAAGTGGATGGAGAAGCAACGCTTGCAGTAGTCAGGCGTGTGTTAGCTCAGTCTAGAAGTAGTGCTGACTGGCGTCGAAGCACTATCTTCTACACTATTGCCAAGTGTGGTAAAAAGAATTGTAAGGTGATAGTGGACAGTGGAAGTTGTCAGAATGTGATTTCCACTAGCACCTTAGATCACTTAAAACTGAAATCCACACCTCATCCAGACCCGTATAAAGTTTCTTGGGTTAACAAGACATCCCTACCTGTCACCCAGCAATGTCTAGTCCCCATCGAGTTTGGGTCATACAAAGAGTCCCTGTGGTGTGATGTTTTACCTATGGATGTGGGGCATGTTATCCTAGGTAGACCGTGGCTATTCGATAATGATGTCACGATCTTTGGCCGTTCGAATGCGTGTACTTTTATGTATAATGGTAAAAAGATCAAACTTAATCCCATGCCACCTGAGAATACACTAGGAAAGAAGGATGAGAAGGCAAGTGAGCCTAGAGAAATGGGGAAATCCAAACCTAAGTCTTTACATATAATCAGCGCAAGAGAGTTTGAAAAAGAGGCTAAGGAGGATTCTATGGTGTATGCCCTTGTGGCTAGAGAAATTACACCTGAGGTTCCATCAGAGTTGCCCTGTGAGGTGACCTCGGTCCTGAAGGAATACAGTGATGTATTTCCTGAAGACTTACCGAATGAGTTGCCACCTATGAGGGACATACAGCATGCCATTGATCTTGTCCCAGGGTCTACTCTACCGAACCTTCCTCACCACAGGATGAACCCTGCAGCGCATGCAGAGTTGAAGAAGCAAGTTGATGAGCTTCTGCAAAAGGGTTTCATCCAAGAGAGTATGAGCCCGTGTGCCGTGCCTGCATTGTTGACGCCAAAGAAAGACGACACGTGGCACATGTGTGTGGACAGCCGTGCCATAAACAAAATTATTGTCAAGTATAGGTTCCCTATACCTAGACTTGATGATATGCTTGACATGATGGTCAGGTCCACTATATTCTCTAAGATAGACCTCAAGAGTAGATATCACCAAATTCATATACGCCCAGGAGATGAGTGGAAGACGGCGTTTAAGACGAAAGATGGGTTGTATGAGTAGTTGGTCATGCCCTTCGGCTTGACTAACGCACCCAGTACTTTCATGCGGGTGATGACACAAACTTTGAGGCCGTTCATTGAAAAATTCCTAGTGGTGTACTTTGACGATATTCTTATTTATAGTACCACTAAGGAATCACACCTTGAACATTTAAAGAAGGTTTGTACGCTAATCTTAAGAAATGTGCATTCATGTCTAACCAAGTTGTGTTCTTAGGATTTATAGTGTCATCTGAAGGGATGCGGGCAGACCCTGAAAAAGTCAGGGCCATAGTTGAGTGGCCAGAACCAAGGAACATTCATGAGGTGTGAAGTTTTCACGGCCTAGCAACTTTTTATCGTCGGTTCATTAGGGGTTTTAGCACGATCATGTCTCCCATTACCGAGTGCATGAAAAAGGGAGAGTTCGTGTGGTCTAAAGCCGCCGTCAAGGCTTTTAAAAAAATTAAGGGCAAGATGGTGGAAGCTCCTGTCATGAGTCTACCTGACTTTTCTACAGTCTTTGCAGTAGCGTGCGATGCGTCTGGTGTCGGTATAGGTGGAGTGTTGAGTCAAGAAGGACACCCAGTGGCCTATTTCGGTGAAGAAGCTGACTGAGGCAAAACAATAATACTCAACTTACGACACAGAAGTTTATGCGGTAGTGCAATCCATGAGACATTGGCGACACTACCTCCTACCGCAAGAATTCGTTTTGTTTTATGACCATGAGGCTTTGAGATATTTGCATTCTCAGAAGAAACTCAACCCAAGGCATGCTAAGTGGGTAGCATTTCTTCAGGAATATTCGTTTATTTTGAAACATAAGGTCGGGGTTAAAAACAAACCAGCGAATGCCCTCAGTAGGAGAGTGGCGTTGCTCAACTCCTTGAGTATAGAGGTAGTCAGATTTGAGCAACTGAAAGATGAATACCCCATATGTCCTGATTTTGGGGGTACTTACACGTCGTTCTCTAGTGACCAGCATATTATGGGTGAATATGTTCTTAAAGATGACTTTCTTTTCAAGGGAGACAAACTTTGTATTCCCCGTATGTCCCTTCGTGAATTCCTCATCTGGGAGCTTCATTCAGGAGGGATAGCTAGCCATTTTGGTCGTGATAAGACCATTGCCCTCGTGGAAGATCGTTTCTATTGGCCAAACCTCAAGCGAGACTAGCCAAAGTTTTAGGACAGTGTCGAACATATCAGCTGGCAAAACAAAGAAAGAAAAATACCGGGTTGTACACGCCATTGCCAGTGCCACATGCTCCGTGGCAGGACATTAGTATGGACTTCGTGCTCGGGCTTCCCAAGACTATAAAAAAGCACGATTCCATTTTTGTCGTTGTGGACCGTTTTTCTAAAATGGCGCATTTCCTCCCATGTTCGAAGACGTCAGATGCGTCTCATGTTGCTCGTCTTTTTTTTGATGGTGTGGTGCGTCTCCATGGGTTACCTAAAACCATAGTGTCTGATCGTGATGTTCGATTTACTAGCTATTTTTGGAAGACACTGTGGCACATTATGGGAACTCATTTGCAATTTTCTACTGCTTACCACCCACAAACAGATGGTCAAACTGAAGTGGTAAACCGTAGCCTTGGAAATCTTCTACGTTGTCTAGTGTGTGAACATGTTAAGACTTGGGACCTAATTTTACCAACTGCTGAACTTGCTTATAATGGGCCAGTTAATAGATCTACAGGGTTGAGTCCTTTTGAAATTGTAAGTGGTTATAAACCTAGAATGCCCATAGATCTCTTACCTATGTCTGTTACCCAAAGGTCTTCTGAGTCAGCCGATGCATTCGCACGCCATATTCATGATTTGCATACACATATTAGACAGCGGTCAAATAAGAGCAATGATGATTATAAAGTTTTAGCTGATTCTCATCGTAGAGTGCAAGAATTTCAAGAAGGAGACTATGTAATGGTGCGAATAAGGCCAGAGCGATTCTCTCAAGGATCTGCAAAGAAATTACAAGAGCGTAGTGCTGGACCATTCAAGATATTACAAAAGGTTGGGTCCAACGCGTATCGGGTTGACCTTCCATCTGAAATGAGCATTAATCCAACTTTTAATGTGGAAGATCTAGTCCGTGCCCATACTCCCATTGTTGATACATCATCCCTTTCATGGCCTTTTTCTAAGTTTGCTACCCAAACCCCTTCCACCCCCTCCTCCACCCATTACCCATAAAGAAGCAATTGAGGAAATCTTGGATGACGAGATAGTATCCACGAGAGATGGGGGTTTCCAAAGGTATCTTGTCAAGTGGAAGAACAAACCATCGTCTGAATCTACGTGGCTGTCGGGCGACGCATTGCAGGGTATTGATCCAGATCTACTTGAGCGTTACAAAAGTTTCAACTCGTCGGGGTCGAGTTTTCTCACCCGAGGGGAATTGATTGCGACACAGGTGCATTCAAGGTGTACCAACGAAGAAAGCGCCAACCACAAGTGCCGTCCTTGTGGATAGGCGAATATTGAGGAGCTGAAGACCTTTCACATGTGATTAGACATATAGAAGACCCCACTTAGGGAAGACACATGTGAAGGAAGATTGGAGAAAGAGGACCGAGCGCCCAAACTTTCTCATACTTATGTTATTTGCACGTTTTTTGACTTAGTTAGCGGTCTTTTAGTAATCTTATATCTTTATTTGCTTATCCTAGGGGTATTTTAGTAATTTTATGTCTTTATGTGCTTATTTAAGTGGGATAAAGCCCTAAACACGAATTTGAACTATTGATGAATGAAAAGCAAACCCTTTGGTTGCCTCCTTTCTCTCTTCTCTCTAATGGTGCTTCTTCTCTCCCCTTGATCTTCTTCTTCTAATTTCTTCTTGTGCCCCTCCAACTTCCTCAAGGTAATAACTTTCTTTCTTCTATTTTTTTTTGTTTTGGCTAATTCCTCTTCGATCAAAATCTTGAGAACCGATCTAAACCCTAAATCTCCAAATTCTCAAATCCCTAATCCGAGAAACTTCTTGGTTCTTCGGACTAGTGATCTTCATTGATCGATTGGGTGTGACCATGCAAGATCGGGAGGTCTCATCCCTCGCCGGATCCAACCTAAGTAGTAATTGAATTCCATACTCCATGGTTGTAGTGATGGCCCGCTCCATTGCATGTTTCCTTTATGATTTTCTCAGTTCTGATGATTATTGTTAGAATTTTAGATCATTTATTCCTTTTATTTCCGCTGTTTAATTATCTCCATGAGCATGCATCATAATTAGGGCTGTCCTGCGTCATAATTTTATTGAAACGAAAGCAAAAGAAACAACACAAAAGGAGAGCTGAAGAGATGGGATAGCGACTCAGCTACTCCCTAGAAAAGGAAGATTACAGCCCTTTAGTTTATCAACAGCATAAGCCCACTCAACTAAAAAGTGAATCACCCTATTGACAGTAGCCTCTAAAGATTTAGACATGTCATTAAAACACCTCCCATTTCTTTCTTCCCACACAGCCTACCATACTGCCAAAAGAGACATTCTCCACAGCTTTGACCTATGCTTTCCACAGCTTACACCATGCCATGCCTGCTGCAATCCTCGAACAGATTCTGGAAAAGTCCATTGAATCTTAAAGCGGAGCAGAATTTCAGTCCATATCCGATATGTGAAAGGACAGTGGATAAAGAGATGGTCCACTGTTTCTTCATTTTCCATGCAACATAGACAGATATTTGTGATGTACATGCCCCTTTTCCTCAGATTGTCCACTGTCAGGACCTTTTTCTTACAAACCAACCAACCGAAAGTAGCTATCTTTGGAGGAACTTGGTATTTCCAAATCTGATAGGCCGATTCCTCTTCAATAGAAGGAGAATTCTTTGCAACATGACTATAAATATGTTTCAATATGTGGACTGTTATCAATATGTTTCAGTATTTCATCCTTACAATATATGTGAGACTGACCAGGTACGCTGACCGACCTGCATTTTGAGCCAAGGCACCTACTACACAGTGTGGGCCAACTGATGAACAGACCAGATCTCTCATGTGCGTGTTATGCAAGCACATCAGACCAGTGCATGCATCAGGTAGGAGGAACCAGTGTTTTAAATAGCCTATCCTATGCAGCACATAAAACTAGCTTAAGTCACATGTAGCAAATGGTATGGTACACATTTAGTAGCATATGCTACACACCATGCAGCCTCCCTTATAAGTTACATAGTCAACTACATTTTCTTCTTTTTCCCCCTTTTTTTCTTTTTTAAATATGTGCTATATACTATTTTTCACTAAAACAGTAAAATCAAATAATGTTTTCAATGAGTTATTACATCTTGCTATTTTCAGTATAAATAAATAATAAAAAAAAAAAAAATAGTTAGTTCTTGCAACGACTTTAGAGAAATAATATGAGCAACAGTAACAAATCAGTTCGGTTGTTATTTTTATCTTCCTTTTTTATGGATATTGTTATTATTTCTTTGTACTTACTCCTTGCCCTATTTTTCCTACTACAAGCTGCATAACTAACACATCACTCTTTGAAGGTGTGAATGCTATGCTACAAGCTATTCACTATTTAAAAAACGTTACGTGTACATTAAATGTGGACAGTTGGCCAATTTTTTTTATCAGTGCATCTTTATTTTATACGTGAGACCAATTGGATGAGCCAACCAACCTAGCAGACCACCTGATGAACAGACTGGATCTCTCACATATGTGCTATGCTAGCACGTGTGCCTCAAAGAAGCCCATTAGCAAGGCTCTTATTCTGTACTGGCAGAGAAACTAGACTATAGCAGGGATAAGGCTATGATGATGATGATGATGACAGACAATCAGGCTATCATTGCCAAACAGGCAGATATTATTGGATGTGCATCCAATGTTACGTACGTAGAATGTCAATCGGTTTAAATATAAGATTCTCTGGCCACCAAAAATTCGAGTTGGACCAAATCTTCAGAAGAATCACAGTATGCTGTCAGCATATTAGACATGTGTAGATGTAAAATACCAAAGATTACCTCGATTTGACCCCCAAGTAAACACTTCCCCGCCCTCTGTTGCAATGATGGTATGATGTTTGGCTGCTGCAATAGCCTTAACTCGGCGAGATCCTAACCCAAGGGTCACCTGCCGAGGAGTGATAACTGCAGCTTGACCACTGCAAACAATTGCAAATTAGCACCTCCAATATGGAGAGCAGCTACTCCTCACAACTCTCGAATATTGCAACACAGGAACAAGAAACATGCCAATGTATTTTAGCGGGAGAGAAGTCTTCACAAAGAAGAACTACTCTTCTTTTTTTTTTGAAAAATGATGTAGACTTTATTAAATGCAAAAGAAAAACAGAACAAGGAGAGAGCTGAACCGCTGAGATAGCGAAACAGCTATTCTCCTATAAAGCTGCAAAAGGCATGCGAAACAATTCATGAAAAGAAAAGTATAAACAGGAAAACAGTCACCATGTCAAGAACAAAATGCCCTTTGAAATAGTGCATGGGTGCCGAGACAGTAAATAATGGAGAATCAAAACACTTCCTATGTTATGTGATTTTTACACGTAACAAGCTCAGAGGTATCAAATGTTTCTTGCTGACCCACAACTGATTGACATGAATATCTATATCAGCATTTAAATGCCTGCTACAACCACAAACCTGCTAATATGGGAACACCCATAAGTACTTGAAAAGACAACCTACCACAAGCATTCACAGTCCTATATCTGCCTGCCAGCTCTCTTCTCCAACCAACAATATAAACATTCCTATGAGCATGCAAAGCAAACACTGACATCAATAGAGCATGCTCAAATAACATCAGAGTAGCAATTCCACTTGCCACAGGCCATGCTAGGTAATCTAGCGATCAGCGTTGAGAAATTTTGGTGGACCATCACCAAGGTATTAAAACACAATTACATAATGGCTGTTATGTAACGGCAACGGTGGGAGCCATTACACAATACGGGGCTGTAATCCCTTTCTGAAAGAAAAGCAAAAAATCTTGACCATTATAGAGCCATAAGGCCTGTATCGTAACAGCCATAACAAGCAGCAAATGAACCATGCTGTTATGTAATGGCAACAGTGGGAGCCATTACGCAATACAGGGCTATAACCCCTTTCTGAAAGGGGAAAAAAAAATAATCTTGACCATTATAGAGCCATAAGGCCTGTATCGTAACAGCCATAACAAGCAGTAAATGAGCCATGCTGTTATGGCCACCATTACTGTTAGTGAATACCTTGGCCATGACAAGCACTAGATGGACCATGCTCGTGGCTTTATCACTCAGAAACTCGGATCGACTTGTTCTCGAGTCGAATCATGACTCGCCCAGGTCATGGGTGATTCACAGGGAGTAGGTGAGACCCCGGCCTCACCCAAGACGGTGCGACCCTTACTGTGGGGTTACCGTGGGGCCCACCTTGATGTATGTATTATGTATCCACACTGTCCATCCATTTTTTTGGACCGTTTTAGGGAATTATTCCAAAAATGAAACAGATCCAATTATCAGGTGGACCATACTATAAGAAACAGTGGTGATTGACCATTAATGGGCCACAAAAGTTTTGGATCAAGCTGATATTTTTTCCCCTTCGTCCAGGCTTATCTGAATTTATCAACATATTGGATGGTAAATGAACACTAGAGGAACATTAAGGTGCGCCTGAAGAAGTTTTTAATGGTAGGACGGTCAATCACCACTTTTTCTTATGGTATGGTCCACCTGATAATTGGATCTGCTTCTTTTTTGGGATAATACCCTAAAATGATCTAGAAATGCGGATGGGCAGCATAGATACATCAAGGTGGGGTTGAGGCCAGGGTCTCCCCTAATCTGCTCTCATTCAAAAGAGAGGGGGGGGGTGTCCGAGCTGACTCGTCTGAGTTGCACCAGACTCAAACAAGTCTTAAAACGATGAACATGCTTGATTTCAAAAGAAGAGACTCAAATGACAAGTTGACAAGTTGCACCAGACTCAAATGAGTCTTAAAACGATGAACATGCTTGATTTCAAACAAATAGACTAACTCGGACCGGACTTCTGAAGCTTAAAACTAGAAATGACAAATACTAGGCAATGCCCCTAAAGTCAGCAGCCAGTCACAGCATGCACAATTATCTTTAAATGCAAATGAAACCTGTAAATGACGGAAAAAGGGAGCAAGAAGAAACATAAGTATATTTTATTCAACTACTAAACTATTTCTCAGTTTGAATACAGTTAATCTGTAATGCCAATCACTTTTGACGTCAAGTGGGAGAATAAACATAACATTTCTAGCTGCTTCATGTCCACACCAAAAGCCCACCTTCAGTGTGGGGCAGAATGGTGTTCCTGAAAAACAAAAAACAAAACAATTAACAAGAAATCCATTCATCTTTTCTACGTTAGCTTTCAAATATTATCCTTAGTGCTTTTCTTTTTCTTTTTTTTGAGCAAGAAATCAATCATTGTTAGTTCTTGATGTTGTCTGTTCTAAATGGTTGCTGGCTGCAGAAGAGAGGGAAAAACCACTCCCGAATCAACACTCCAAATTATGCAAGTCACGCATGTGCAATGTTAAAATTGTTTGAGCTCATACTAGAAGGCTTTCCTGCCGTAACCCACTTCAGTTTTCTTATTTTGCAGTTCATCTGCTTTTGCGTATCACTGAAAAACCTTTTTGGGACATTCGGTCATTCTCCTTATAATTGTAAAAGCCTAGAGTCCACGGGCCTTACAAAGCTATTTTGAAGGATCATTCATATGCCATCAGAAAGGACTGATATTATTTCAAATTGATTGCAGAAGTGCTTCTTCTTCTTTTTTTCTTCTATTTTAATTGCGTTGTATAGGTATTTAGGTAATCTGGGCTCAAACCCAACAACTCCTGTCTACCATTAAGCTATTCTATTTTGATTGCTTGATGAACTTCATAGCGTTAAGGATGTAACATCCAGGGACCTGCACTCAGATAAAGGGATATATACACACACACACAAACACATGCATGCACACACACATCAGCACTCCGACATGTATGAAAAGAGTAATTGTCCTGATAAGAAAATTGCAAGTAGACAAGCATTGCCACCGATCTTTACATGCGCCAAAAGATGCAGAAGCAGGTTTTAAGAGATGCAGCATTTTCAAACCTGTGGATATCGAAGTCAGGGTGCCCAAGGCGACCTCCCCTTCCAAATCCCCAAGTGTACAGTTCACCACTAGCACCAACTGCTACGCTATGAAACTTCGCAGCAGCAACTATCTTAGTATAAGAACCTTGAAGTGCATCAACTTTGCCAGGAAGCTTCTGTATGTGTGCATTTCCAGTACCAAGTTGATAGTTTGTGCCACTTCCCCAACTGAAGACTTCCGTGGCAACTGAAAAGGAGATTGGAAATCAGGATGGCAGGAGTATAGATGTATGACATAAAAAGACCACCTTCATTGGATTGTTAGCAATGTCAGTGTGTCACCAAAACTTTAAAAAAAATAAAATAAAATTTTAAAAGCAACGGGATTAAATTAAAAACGGAAGAAAAATAGAATTTGATAGAAGAGACCATCACCAAAACTTTAAATTGACTTGTCAGACAGTCCATTATCAATCTACCCAGCCCATGTACCACTAGGGGCAACTTGATGCAGGAAAAGAAAAAAAAAAAGCCAATCACAACATTGACCATTTTTTATAACCTTATGTTCCTTTACAAGCCTATAGTGGATGGTTAGAATCATCTAACCAAAGTGCTTCTTTGCCATCATAAGCAATCCATGGTGAGACTTATTGAAATGGATGTTTCCAGATGATGATTGGACCTATTTTGTTCTCTACAATCTTGAAGGTCCATTTTCATGCCACTGATTAAATGGTTAGGATCATCTGACCAGTGTGATTTTTCGTCAGTCCTGCCAATAGTGGTATGTAATGGGTGGATAATCCAGATTGAATATTGAATGTTCCACATGTCATTTAGAAGCTTGGCAACACCGCTAACATCCCCACGAAGGTGGCCCACCCCCAAATACACGTGAATGCATACATGCTTATGTGATTCATGAGCATTGACATGTGAAATATAAGCAGACAAATTTAAAAAAAAAAAAAAATTAAAAAAACCTCTATGGTGTGCGTTTGCTTATGCCCATATGGAATTATATGATTTTCGGCCCATAAATATGCACAGTAGCCTTGGGTCTTCAGTTTGTACAAGTGGAACCAATGTTCAAATGACCTGGACCATTGAAGTGAGAGGCCCCAACAGTATCGTCTATGCCCAAAAGATCTCCTAGACTGAAGCTTGTACCCATCCAAATTTCTGCATTTTCTCTACTGAATAAGACCTGCTGCTGCTTTTTAATTTGGTTGTCTATGTGCAGGCCACCAACACAAGGGTCACAATTGTCCCATAGAAGAAAATTAATGCATAGTCCATCCACAACAGGGCTTATCAGATCAATAGTCTGGATAATGAACAGCGGACCCCATTTGTACATACTGAAGTGAGCATACTATGCATATCCTCATGTTGGGAATCATACAATTCCTCTATGCCCATTCCCTATTATCCCAACAGGCGCTTAGTTTATTGTCCTCAAAATCATGCACTAAACAAAATTTGATAATATACCTGAATTATGTCCATTTCCAACAACCTGTAGCACAGGTCCAGAAAGGAGATCAACAGGGGTGCGACACTTGGAATCCTCCAATGTAAGGGATGCACCAGCCTGGAGAAGAGCACTTGCCACAGCAAGATGACCAAAATGGAGAGCCCTGTGTAGGCTGCTCCATCCTGATTCTCCATCCTGGAAGAGAAAAGTGGGTCACTTGTTTAAATGACCTTATTTTCATCATACAAGTATATATAGCCATACTAATGTGAGACCTCTTTCAGAAAAAAACAAAATGTATGAGAAACTTATAATAAAACTAAGAAGCATGGTTCCTCCAAAAATAGCAAAGTGCGCAGCTATATACCTCACAATCTCAAAAGCATTAGAAATGCAGCACCTGATATGTGTGTTATGCCCAGATATGGTCATTGATACAGACATGATGCTGGGAACGGGAGAATCATTTCCAAGAGTTTGAGACAGCGATACAGATCATAGCATGCTATCCACATTTTAGTCATATGAATTCAAAGGTCACACCCATTCTACAGTACTGAGTCCAACATACTAAATTTTAACAGAACTATAATATCCACAGAGATTTAGCAGTCATACATATTACAGCATCTTTTTTATTGTGGCATGAGACCATTTATAAGCGTGAATTCTTTGAGCTTTTCAAGATCTCTTGGGTGCTCCAAGGATCGGTGACCAAATATTTTTAGTATTTGGACTAGTATCCATCTAAGTCAAGGGAATTACTTTGCAATTGCTTCTTTCTGTCATCTTGTGGGGTATTTGGAAGGAATGGAATAAATGGATCTTTGAGAACAAGGAAAGCCTTTGCAAGTTTGCATGGTATCTTTGAAGATCTCTAATTACCAGGCTCTTGCATGCAAAGAATTTGTGAGTATATTGTCTTCAGATCCCTTTTTGAGTTGGACATTGAGGATCAACACAAGCAATGGCGTGAGGGAAAAAAATTTCTTTGTCTAGCCCACCATCAATGGGAGTTCTGAAGCTTCATCTCAGAGGCCACTCTTCCAGAAACCCAGGTCTTCTTTTTTTTTCTTTTTTTCTTTTTGAAAGGTTACAAAAAACCTGGTCCTTGTGGTTTGGGTGCCATAAATAGATTTGAAAAGGAATTTTCTTTTCTCATTCTCTAGCCTCGCAGGAATGGGATAGTGTAAAAGGGGAAGCTAGAGCCACTTGCGAAGTGCTTCACCTTTTTTGCCACGTCGAATTCCGGTCCTTTAGTGATAGAAGTAGTTCCGAGAATATTTACTATTTGGACCTGTAACAAACCAAAGGAACTTTGGAGGCGTGTTTTTATCTTCATGGAAATTAGGGAGTCAACTTCAAAGCTAAACATTTGGTTTTCCTTTTTATTAATGTTATGTTTTATATTTACTAGGTTAAGCCTCGCACTCATTCCATTTGTTGTGTTACATAAGAATTTCATGATCCTCATGTATATGCACGTGTGTGCATTTATGCATGCACACATATGCATCCCTGCGTATGAGTGTATGCATATGCATGTGCATGTATGCATATATATGTTCATGTGTGTGCATGCACGCGTTAGCTTTTGGTCACCAAGTAATGCTTGCTGTGATGAGTTGATACAAAGCAACATTTGTTCTTCTGTGCCTAATGGAGCTAACATCAAATCTAATAAAACTAGAATGAAGTTTCCAGTTAATCAAAACACAGCAAGCTCTTCCTGAACATGTAGAAAAATAAACATGCTTCAGATAATCAAAGGGGGAGGGGGGGGGGGGGGGAACTAAAAAAGGGGAGAAAACTTCAGTGCTCCCAGTTGCATTGGGACACAGACGATCTAATCCATTGATTTAAACTGTTAATTAGGTTCAACACGCATTTCATGGGCCATCATTCAAACATCTCATCAATTTGACAGTCTTAAGCATATGACTGTATTAAGCTATACAGTTAATTAGGTTCAATACTCATTTCATGACAGTCTTAAGCTTATTGGCGTTTACTTCTTTTGGCCATGTTGTGGGCTATTTGGGGCTCTAGAAATGGGAGATGCTTCCGAAATGTGGAGGGGGTAGATGTCGTGATTGCTAGGATTTCTTCTTTAGTCAAAGAGTGGGCGGGTTATGTAGAGACTACCCCGGCTGCTACTCTCCTGTAGATTTTTGTTTGGCTGTTTAGCGCTTTGTTTTGTTTTCTTGCTTTGTGAGTTCTTTCAATAAAATTTGTTAACTCTGAAAAAAAAAATTAATATTGTTACACAAAAATAGGTTAAATCAACATTTGATCCATGTATTTGTCAGGGCCATCATGGAAAGGATCACTTTTGTTTGGGAATCCTAACCATCCCATTCATGGCATAATTTATAATTTTAAAAATAAAAATTAAAAAAATTAAAAAAAAAAAAAAAACAGAGAGAGAGAGACTACGAAAATTAAGGCCAAATTTAGGATGGATTGGATCATTGGATCAGTGTGTTTTTTGCAGGATAGCCCATGAAATGTGTTTTGTACTTAACGGACAGTTCAGACCAATTGCTTGGACTGTCCAAATGACCCAATGCAACCAAAGGCACTAGAACTTATAGTGCTCTGAAAGCACTGGAGTGTTTCTCAACAAAGGGAGGGCAACAAGGAATAAATGATACTTGGCACTGGGACAAGGATAGGATATATGCTTCCCACAGACTTGAAATCCACATTTAATTGAGATATGAACAGTAAAAACATCAGTTATTTATTTTTGTAGTGAATCATCCCAACCGGGCAGCAAATTCAGCTAGTGATGTTGTTAGGAAGTATTTTTTACATGATCATACTTGCCAGGAGTGACCAATCTTTGCCACACCCATGTCCTGACAATTGGGTTTTTGAGGAATCCCCAAACTCAATCCTTGCCGTACTCGATACCAGTACCCATGCTCTAAGTAACATTGTAGGGGAAAAAAAAAAACTTGATTCATTGAAAAAAGAGGTATGGATGATGAGCCAGCACCTAGCCAGAAACAATTTTACAGAATTACTGAACAAGGAGAAAACACGACATTGATATGACGGAATATACAACTAACACACCCTGGCATCAGGATCAGCACCGGTAGCAAGTAGCCTCCTCACAATAGGCACATTATTTCTCCATATAGCAATGTGAAGAGGAGTGAGGCCAAACGCATTCCTCGAATTAATATTTCCGCCGTTCTTCTTCAGCAGCAACAACGCAGCATCTAAATCAGTTAATGAACCTTCTCGTGCAATGAACCACAAGTCTTTCTGAAAGCTGCTGGAGTTTAGTTTGCGTGCTGCTGACTGCTTTACAGACCCCAGGCCCAATCCCAAACCCTCCATAAATATTGAAACTACAACTATACCAGAACTTTTTGGATTTGCTTTACCAGAGAATATCAAGAGCCAGACCTTTCAAAACCCATATGCTATTAGCCAAAGGCAATGGACAATGCAAGTAGCTCTGGCTCTTGGGAAATTTAGCCAAGATTAATCCATGTTAAATACTTACAGTAGGAAGTACTTGTTAGGTATCAGCACACAAAGAACCCATGTTAGTCTAGTTGTTGAAATACTGATGCAAAACCACCATCGTCATCTGCCTCCATGCTGTAAAACCGAGCCAACTGCAGGAGCCATTTGCAAACCCCCATCACAATTCATGGAGGAGATTGCCAAACTGGAAACCCCTCGACATCAAGAAATCCCAAGGTGCAAACGAAGCTACAGCTGTCGTGACCCCCCTTTGTTTAACAGGTGCCTTGCATCTGTAACTTCTTCTGTCAGCACACAATTAATTCAGAAGAGTAAAGAAGCGCTATAGAACATGAATCTGATAAAGCCATTTATGGAAAGCGGGAAAAAAGATTACATAAATTCGTGCTCTTATCGCTAGGATTCATAGAAATATAAGATAGAAGAAAAGAACAGATGAAGAAACATCTAAGAGAAGAAACCAAACATGAGAAAAAGAAACCCACATGTTCAATCTCCTAGTAAGTACGTGACCCAAACAGGCAAACTGGAATAAACACGTTCTAGCATTTTTGCAGCCCTTGTCTTTTCTGCAATATAAAATATGTCGATGTACTTTATCTATGGCATACATCAAACACCAATACGAGAACATACATGTTGAAACACTTGGTAACGCACGTGACATTGGCACCTTTTGCCTATACAGAGTCTGGGTA
The DNA here is from genome assembly GCF_029962835.1 of Magnolia sinica. Classification (NCBI taxonomy): domain Eukaryota; kingdom Viridiplantae; phylum Streptophyta; class Magnoliopsida; order Magnoliales; family Magnoliaceae; genus Magnolia; species Magnolia sinica. Next base: position 97,691,761 of record NC_080578.1, read on the forward strand.
ATACTTTTTTTTTTTTTTGAGAGAGAGAGAGAGAGAGCTGAAATTTATTAGAAGCATACCAAAGGCGTAAAAAGAATACAACCCAACTCTACAACTCAAGAGAGAGAGAGAGAGAGAATGGCAGATTTAACTACCTTTAGATAAGAGGCCAGATAAGAGGCTCAACCCAACACATTACATTTTAATATCCCTGATAACCTTGTGAGATGAAGAACTCCTACTTCAAAAGCATCACCTATTGCAATCCCCCCATATGGACCACAAAACTGCAAAAATAAGCAATCACCATAGAACCTTTCCGGTTTTTCCCACCCCACCTCCATGCCCAGCTAGAGAACCGTCACAGACTTCAGCAATACCCAAGCGATGTAGATAACATTTAGAAAGTGGTCCCACACCTTTGGAGCAAATGTGCAATGAAGAAAGAGGTGATTGATCGACTTTGCATCTCCCATGCACATCAGACAAATACTTGAGAGAATAACAAATCTTCTTTGTAAATTATCAACAATTAGCACTCTCTTTATCCTCACTAACCAAACGAAAGCCGCCACCCGAGAGGAGGTTTCATACAACCACAAATGAAACGGGAAGGGATGATGATGAGTGATGCAAGACAACTAGCCACTTGCTCTAAAAGCTCGAACTGATAGAGAGTGGCGAATCAATCCCTTTATCTCATAGCTCAGGCCCCACATCGCATGGGTTAGGACCTCCACCAAACCCCCCTTGTGGGCCCCACTTCGCATGGGTTCTGCTTCACATGGGCCACACACCCCGAGTGTCCCCGCATCCCACAAGCTACCCCACTCGAGCCCGGTATGAAAATGCCCATGCATTAATCACCCCTACTAAGGAGTCTCAAACACGACCTCCCGTTCTGATACCACTTTGATGTAGGACAACTAGCCACTTGCTCTAAAAGCTCAAACTGATAGAGAATGGTGAATCAATCCCTTTATCTCATAGCCCAGGCCCCACATCGCATGGGTTAGGACCTCGGCCAAACCCCCTCGTGGGCCCCACTTCACATAGGTTCCGCTTCACACGGGCCACTCCAAGTGTGTCTCTGCATCCCACAGGTTACCCCACTCAAGCCCGATGTGAAAATGCCCCTACATTAATACACTTTGATGCAGGACAATTAACAACTTGCTCTAAAAACTCTAACTGATAGAGAGTGACAAATCAATCCCTTTATCTCATAGCTCAGGCCCCACATCGCAAGGGTTAGGACCTCGGTCGAACCCCCTCATGGGCCCCAATTCACGTGGGTTCCGTTTCACATGGATCACCCACCCTGAGTGTCCCCGCATTCCACAGGTTACCCCACTCGAGCCCGGTGTGAAAATTTCCCTACATTAATGTGGTAAGCCATATATCAGGTGAAGAGGTATCGAACGGGAAAGTGACCCGAAGCATGGCTCGACATACTAAGGAATCATCATGAGTCGAAGCAATCACATTTTCCAAGCAAGACAACAATTCAGCCAACTCCAAGATTTCCTCCTTAGTCAAATTCCTAAGGCACGGAGAAGCCCACACAACAATCCCACCAACAATCGAGTAGCATCTATCCATATTAATGAATCTTTTAGAAGAAATATGGGCTAAACTGGGGAACTCTTCTAGAAGCGTTCGATCTCCACACCAAATATTTGTCCAAAAGCAAATGTGATTTCCAACCCCCAAGGAGAAGGAGACCCCTTTGTTGAATAAATGCCTGACCAACACAATCACTTTCCAAATACTAGAAGCATGGTATAAAGAAGAACTCTTCAGTTCCCAAACCCCCCCTCCACCCCATATTTGCTAGCAATAATCTCCTTTCAAAGCCTTCCCTCTTTACTACTGAAATGCCACAGCTACTTCCCAAGAAAAGCCAAATTCGAACACAGCTTCAAATACATGGTATTTTATAATGTTTTGAGTCTTTTCTAGGTTAGTTTCTTTATTTATTCTCTCTCCCTTCTTTTACTGTAACTTCCAATTAGAAAGATTGAGTTAGAGTTGAGTCAATAGCTTTTGAGTAGAAGTGTCTTCTTACTTGAAAATTATCATGCAAAGAAGGGGGCATACAGCCATTACCCTATGGATGAAAAGAACGCAATATGCAAGTTATCAGATTGAACGAGATACCCACTATTTAGGTTCCTTCAATCGAGCTAAATTCTATAAGTGAGACTCTTCTAGAACCCTAAGGGCCGGATTGGATAGTGGGAAAAGAAAAGAAAAAAAAAATTATAATAATTATCCAATGATGATTTACCATGGATTCAAGAGCTTGTTTGGATAGCAAAGGAAACACACGAAGCAATCATTTGCCTTTTCCAGAATAAATTCTCATAGGCGTAGCAAGTGCCATACAGATTGAATGGTGCTCTTGGAATCCATGGGACATCATCATTGGATGATTATTACACTTTTCTTTTCCCAAATATCCAAACTAGCCCTAAAGATGAGGCTCCTTAGGGTCGTTTTCTTTGCAATGAGACCCACAAAACTAATCTTCTTTAATTCCCTTGCTTCAATATTCATTTTGCATGTGGATTGGATGAGATTTGGTGAGTTCAAAATGAAGAGATAATCTATTAATGCTTTTTCATATTCTAGATATGAAAAGGTCTTTATACTACTATCAGATTTTTTTTCCTTGGAGAAGTGCACTTGGATTGGAACAGAAGTTAGATTTGTCTTTATTTGGATCCCCATTGTTACGACCACATTATATAGTTTATAACCATACATCAATCAATGGAAATTTCATTAAATGTGTCATATAATTTCAACCAAATATAGTAACATCTAAATGAAGGCTAAGGAACTGCATACCTACAACTGAGTTATTGGTGCTAAGTTAGTAGGCATTACGAACTTTGGGCACAGGAACTGATACGCAACCCAATAAGTTCCTATGTGTCCACAACAACAATCGACTTGGGCCACAAAACCATCCACATCCAATCAAAAAGGAAAGAAATGACGAACTTCACCCTCAAAGTCAATGGTGTAGATGGAAGTCGAGCAGAGACCCCCTTGATCAATGGATGAGATGTGACGGGAAGCTAGCATGCCCACTCTCTCTTGACTTTTTCCATTCATCATTTCTTTTCATTTCTCTCTCTATTATTTCTCATATATATGGCAACGGACAAAAATACCTCCATAAACAGAAAACCAAAAGGACTTCTGTACAGACTCTAGATGAACACAGGGCCACTTGCATGGATAGCCCCACATTGGCCCACATCCAACGTTAGACAACAGCATCACAAGCTGTAGGCTGGACCAAGTAATGTAGCATTCTATACACATCACATGATGTATTCCATTACAATACAAAACTACAAGCATTGTATTCATCATGTGGTTTGATGTGAATCTTCTCTTTGGATATCCGCTGTGCTATGAAAATATCCTCCAGACCTTTGATCTGATAGGGCCACTATGAATTGGGGATGCCCCAAAAATATTATGCACGGGGCAGACGGGTAGTGTGCGATTTATAAGGAAAACATCACAGCAACAGGTAACATCAACAGAAATAATCACTGAAGGTTTAAAGGCTAGGGTCTTCGGATCTTAGAAAATTTTGGAGTATGGTCTAGATATAGCAGGTCCCATCAAACCAACAGCTTGGATCACCAAAACAAGCACCCACCCAAGACACAATGCATACACTCGCTCAACAGATCATATACTTCTGCAAGAAGGCAAACTTAGAACAACGGCTTGGATCGCCAAATCGGAGCCATCCACAGAACAAGAAATCACCACCCATCTCATCAATTGATAAAATCAGTCCCCATTTTCAACATTCATCAAAAGACGAAATTACAAGCAAGCAACCGACAGAAAATGCAGAGTAGATTCCTACCCAGAGTTACGAATCTGCTCCCAAATTGCAAAACCCAGATCCAGAAATGCAAGATATCAATCATCATAAACCCAATTTCTTCCAGTAGACCACAAAAAAATCCCAAATTTTCAACCGAAAGGAGGAGAAAGCCCCCAAGAACGTATCTTTGGCACCAGAATCAAAAATCCAAGTGAAAAAAAAATGTCTTAGAACACAAGAAATGGATCAGAAATCAGCACCCATAATCACGCCCTTCGAGGAATTCCTCCAAAACCCAATCGAGAAACGCCCAAAAATGATAGAGAGAGATGCAGACAGATGTGAACGACGTGAATGAGGATGATGCAAATGAATTGAAAGATAGAGAAAATAGTAGAAAATTCACCTCAGATTTCAGCGAGCTAACGAGAGAGAGAGAGAGAGAGAATTGAGAGAGTTTTATTTCTGTTTCTTAATTTTTTTCTTTTTCTCTGGTCATGATTTCTGGTATTGCGGAGCGAATCGAGCCATGGAATATACGCAGTGTCGTAAAGGAAGAGGAGTTCCAGACTCCTCTGCTAGTTCACCACCATTTAAAAATAATGGTCACTCTTCAACTATGCACGTGTCGTAGCTGTACGGATATCCACAGCAAATTCTTGGACGGCTGTGGATGGAGCATATTCCGCAATCTTACAGCTAGAATACTATAGTAGCCATCTGATTTTAGACTTGGAATATAGACCGTCCATTGAATAGCCATTTTCTGGGTGATCAGAATTGCGATATAACTCATTTTTGTAGATATGCTCAATCCATAATGTATCTCACAGTATGGACGGTCCGGATACCCGTATGAGATCGCCACATGTGAGATCAAAGAGTCACCACCATTTTCAAATCGTGGTTACGCATCGCTGGAGTCCTGTCCGTTGAATAGGAGAGAGGCGTTTCATTTTAAAATGTGCGTTTGGCTCATATCTTATTTCAAAGTTGTGGCAGCTCTATTCCTGTACACGTGCAGGCGTGCATGAAGGTCTAAGCTCGGGGAGCAATCAGTACGCTGTGCAACGGACTAAGATTCCTTCATCCGAACCGTTGGTCTGACACCGCAGATGGGGTGATGACGTGCAGACCTCCCGCCCGCGTTAGAAGACCTTTAGATTGTGATCGACGGTCCAAGAATGACCGCTAGAAAGTACGATAAAATTGGGTGGCTAGGATGAGGCCGAATCCTCTGCAACGTGAACCAATCTCCACCGCTTACGGGGGAGCAGATGACTCACCCAAAACGGTGGTCCTTACTCTTATTCGGTGGTAGACTCGCAGGAATTTCAACGCCTGGTTAGGAAATGGATTGGCTACTCCCCCTGCCACCAGCCCTGTGGCTGATGGTCGGTGCTCTGTGGGCCCCATTATGATGTATGTGTTTCATCAATTCCGTTTATCCATTTTTACAGATTATTTTAGAGTTTTGTACAAAAAAAAAGATAGGGATATAAATCTCAGGTGGACCACACCACAGGAAAACAATGGTGAGTGAATATCCACCATTAAAATCCTCCTAAGGCCCACTGTACTGTTTATTTGACATCCAATCTGTTGATTAGGTCATAAACGACCATATGAAGGGAAAAACCAAATATCAGCTTGATCCAAAACTTTTATGGCCCCCAAGAGGTTTTTAATGGTCCACGCTCATTCAACACTGTTTCCTTTAATGTGGTCCATTTGAGATTGGCATATACCTCATTTTTTGTCTTATAGCATATAATTAACTGAAAAAACATATGGACGGAGTGGATGAAACACGTACATCATGGTGGGACCCACGGAGCACCGACCATCAGCCACTGGCTGGTGGCAGGGGGAGTAGCCAATCCGTTTCCATAGGTGGTGAAATTCCACTACGGCATGAGTACATGGGGTGTGTGTGCGTGTGTAATTTTAAAAAATAAATAAATAAAAATTGATGTATTTATTCCGTATCCACACCGACCATTCTACATTCTACGGGTCATTTTAGGGTATTATCTCAAAAATGAAGCAGATCCGGACCATACCATAGGCCAGTGGTGATTGGTCATTAATGAGCCATGAAAGCTCTGAATCAAGATGATATTTGATTTTTTCCTTTATCCAGGCTTACGTGATCTTATCAGCAGATTGGATGGAAAATAAACACTACCTAAACATTAAGGTACATCCTAAGAAGTTTTTAATTGCAGGGCATTCCATCGCCATTGTTTTCTATGGTATGAATCACCTGATTATTGGATTTATTTTATTTTTGGAATGATATTGGAAAAATGGACCAATAGGATGGATACATATTACATTCGTGAAGGTTGCCCTACAGTAAGGGTCATACCATCTTAGGTGACGCCAGGGTCTAACCTGATCTGTTCCATCGCTAGAAGCGGTTGTATGGCATTAGATTTAGAGTGCACCATCAGCCACAAAAAATTAGTGAGTTTGAAAATTAAAAAAGAAAGTTACTTAAAAACAAATCACTTTAACTGCACTGCAATTATTTTTAACTAAGTTTACCATATAATTATTATTGTAGATGTGGCCACCTTGGTATTTGTATGGCTTTAAATTCAATTAGAGAGAGTTTGACATTATGAAATTAAGTTACCTCATTAATTAGGCACATCTAACCATTACATGGACCTCTACTTCTTAGAGATTTTTAAGTGGTTGTTCATTGTTTTCTAACATATGTTATGCCATGTTATTTTCATACAATCTAATATGAGCATAAGGTGAGCCCCACTTGCTAAAGGTTTCGGCTTAAATTCGTTACTGACCAGCTTGAACTCATAACTATTTTATAATATGTTGAATCTCCATTTGCATATCACATAATTCAACCAACATTATCTCGAGAGGATCCGTCCGAGATGAAGACACGGGATTAAGTGTTGGGTTCAACAACATCTCATGCACTAGCTATATCTGCATTTACTCTTCTTATGCAGGAGATTCTGTAGTGCTAAAACTGTTATGACCTCTTTGGCTCATATGATATCGGTGCATAATAAATATTTATGGGAATCGAGTAGATTTTAGTCTCACCGGGCGTGCTAAAATTTGTTGTCACTCAGTTTATTTTTTATCACGTGTGATGGGTGTGGGCATGCCAGAATTGATTGTATAGCTCGATTCAAACTGAATAAGTTTGACCCCAAATGTTAAAATAGGCAGATACGGCAAATGTGATCGTATATGACTGAGACTTGAGAAGATCGATCACCTATTCAGCCACTCATGCAAGATTGTTACGAGGCGATCAGGCAATTGTCGAAGGGTGGGGTTCTTCCTCCGAAGACTAGTTGCAACTTGACTTTCGTACGAATAGACTTTAATTACGAGATCTTCTATACACAAAGGAAATACTCACAACCAATCATAGGGAGCAATTGCAAGATGCCTTTCTAAAAGTATAAATGTTTGTATTAGACCCGAAAATAGTCCAACGTTATAGTGTAAACTCAGATAGAGCTAAAGATTACCATTAAATATTATTGTTACTCATAAAATAAAGCAAGAGTTATGATAAGGAAATATAAATTATTTGGTTTATTTGGTTGGTATGAGACGATTTGTTCTGTTGATTTCACCATCTATTTATGAGGTTCTTTACTACGCAGATACTATGTATCTGTTTCTGTTCTTTACTTTCGTCACTATGACAATTAAATCGTTGTCATGTTAGTCTTTCATATCATTCTGCCTCTTTGTATTCTTCTAACCATTCCTCTTCTCTTGATCGTTTTCCACCTATTGGACTTTTCGGTCATCCCGTGCGCTGTCATTAGATGATATGTACTATCCAGCTCAACGCCAATTGTGGAAACATAAGAAGTGTTCCAAATATCTTTGAAGATCTTACCGCATGTTATATCATATTTATGCAATAGCAGTTGTCATTCTCTTATTGGCTATTAAGGAATGGTAAGAAATATGGTACAACATTACCCCGACGTCACTTCGCCTCTAGTAAAAAAAGTGAAAGCAATGTTGGTTTCTCGTTCAGCGTAATAAAAGTGACAGTTCAGCTGATCAAAAACATCAAATTCGACCATCTTGGTTGAACTCGACCATCTCGATTGAAATACATCAAAGTTGACCATCTTGGTTGAACTTAACAATCTTAATTGAAAAATATCAAAGTCGGCCACATTGGTCGAACTCGGACATCTTTATTGAAAAATTATCAAATTCGACCACCTTAGTCAAACTCTGTCATCTTGGTCGAAAACACATCAAAGTCGACCATCTTAGTCGAACTCAACCATCTTAAACAAAAACACATCAAATTCGGCTGCCTTGGTTAAACTCGACCATCTTGGTCCAAAAAACATCAAAGTCGTCCGCCATTGTCGAACTCGGCCATCTTAATTGAAAAACATCAAAGTTAGCCATCTTTGTTGAACTGAGCTATCTTGAGTAAAAACATCAAATTGGGCCGCGGCAATGGGATTGTTGGTTAATCCCTTCCGGAGATGGCTTTTGATAGATCGGGTTAGTAATATGGTCCAGAACTTGGCCTAACACTTATTGAGCTAATGGTAACACTTGATTGCGAGTCCAAATGGCAAGGTTCAGTTGCAAGAAGTGGCTCAAGAACTCTCGGGTATTGTTCTCCATCGTGATGAATATTTATATAAAAGGGTTGCCCCACAGGTATTTTCTGATTCATAACGTTAGGAATATAATTTATATTCTCTTATTTAGGTTGCCTGACCTTAACAGGTTGAGGGATATTCCGCACTTCTTGAACAAAAGGAGGTAGAGAAACATTCCACACTTCCTGTATTAAAGCAGGATGTGTGTTCCGTTGTGGACCAAACAACTGCGGCACTGGAGATACTGGTGCCGAATTTCTGACAGAACTAGTATCAATAATTGGTCGAGGCATAAATTGTTGATGGATATCATGCATTCTTTCAGCAAAGATAGACATCATCCCGTTCAGGCTTTTAGTCTAACTGGTCATCCACATGTTAAAGGTTTCATCCTGAATTCATGACTGCTAGGCTTGAGCTCGTGACTTCTTGGCAATATGCTAAACCCCCATTTGCATATCGCATAGCCCAGACATTATATCAAGAGGATCAGTTCGAGATAAAGATGTTATGCCCTGATTTGAAGGATTGGGTGCCACATTTGGCAACATTTCGAGCATTGGTTGTATATGTGTTCTCTTCTCGTGCATGTGGTTCGGTAGTACTAGAAGTGTTATGGCCTTTTTGACTCATATTACACCGGTGCACGATAAATATTTATGACAATCAAGTAGTTTTTATTCCCATCGAACATACAAAAAATTGTTCTCTCAGTTTGTTTTTTGTCACGTGTGGTTTGTGCAAGCATGCCATAACTGATTGTGCGGCTCGATTCAAACCGAACAACTTTGACCCTAAACGTCGAGATATGTATATGTGTCAGATGCGATCATATATGATATAGACTTTAAAAGAACGGTCACCTATTCAGCCACTCATGCAAAGATTGTTATGAGGTGATAAGGTGATTGTGGGAGGGTGGAGTTCCTCTTCCAGAGATGGGTTACAACCTGCCTTCTGTACGAAAGCACTTTTTAATTACGATATCTGTCAAACATAAAGGAAATACTTACAATTGGTCATAGGGAGCAACTACAATATACCTTTTTTAAAAGTAAATTTGTTTGTACTGGAATTGGAAATAGTCCCGTGTAAGAGCGTATACTTGGATTACAACAAAGCATTACTGTTAAAGATTATTGTTACTCTTAAGATAGAGCTATAGCTATGATAAAGAAAGATAATATGATTGGTTTGTTTAGTTGGTATGAGACCATTTGTTATGTTGATTTCCTCTTCTATTTATAAGCTTCTTTGTTACGTAGATATTCTACATTCATTTATATTCTTTACTTTAACTGCTATAGCAGTTAAATTGATGTTACGTCAATCTTCCAGATCCTTCTGCCTCTTAGTATTCTTCTAACTGTTATTCTTCTCTCGACCGCTTTTTCACCTCTTGGATTTCTCGGTCGTGCCCTGTCATCAGATGACGTATACTATTCAGCTCAATGCCAGCTATACTTCCGTAAAAAGCATTCCAAATATCTTCGAAGATCTTTCCGAGTGTTATATCCTCATTATGCAATAACACATGTCATTCCCTGATTGACTATTCCAATAATGGCCAGAAATATGTTACAACAAGAGCAACTATGATTTGCAGCCCTAGCAGCCAACAAAGAACTGAGAATTGTCCTTACAAGGCCAACTGTGAATTGTGACCTTAACAATCAACATAGAATTAAGACCCTATCATTGCAAAGGCAATTGTGAAGTGTGACCCTAACAGTCAACGGAGAATTGAAACCCCATCCTTACAAGGGCAACTATGAACTGTGACCATAACAATCAATAGATAACTGAGACCTTGTCCTTACAAGGGTAATTGCAAACTACAACTTTACAGTCAACAGAGAACTAAGACCTTGTCCTTGGGATAACACCTACACTTCAAAAGTGAGAACCAAGATCCTTTCTAGTAAGGTCTCGGTTCTTTGTTGTCTTAACGAGTAGAGTATCAGTTCTCACTTTGAATGTGGCTGTTGTCTCAAGGATAAGGTCTCAGTTGTCTATTGCGCGTTAAGATTTTGATTTTATGTTGTCCCAATGGGTAGGGTTGCAATTTGTACTTACCTCTTATTAGGGTCACAATTCCTAAGGACAAAGTCTCAGTTCTCTATCGACATTAGGGTCGCAATTGCCTCTGTAAGGACAATGTTTCAGCTCTTTGTTGACTATTAAGGTTGCAGTTCGTAGTTGCCCTTGTAGTACAAGATTTCAATTCATTATTAATTGATAGGGTTGTAGTTCATAATTGCCCATGTAAGGATAAGGTCTCAGTTCTCTGGTAATTATTGGGCTCTTAAGATTTTATTGACCATTAGAGTCTCAGTTTTTTGTTGATTGTTAAAGTCTCAATTCTCTATTAACGGTTAGGGTCTTAATTCTCCATTGAATGTTGAGGTTGCAATCCTCTGCTAATCGTCAATGTCTCAATTCCCTATTAACTATTATGGTCCTAGTTTTCAGAAGAAAAAAAAGAAGAAGAAGATAAGATAAACAAAAGATGAAGAAAAAAAATAAGACTAAGGATTTGATATTTTTATTTTCATTCTCATCTTTATTTAAGAAGATTAAGAATACTTAGAAAAAAAAATTTTATTACTTATTTTTTTATTTGTCATTTTTTTTTAAAGAAAAAGAAAGGGAAAAAAAGAAGAAGAAAAAGAACGAAAAGAGTAAGGTAAGTTATTTATTTATTTGATATTTTTATTTTCATGTTCTTTTATTTAAAAAATAAAGATGAAGAAGATATTGAGGGTATATTTTTTTCTAATTTATTTATCTGTTTTTTTAGAAGAAAAAAAAAAGTCAAAGAAGAAAAGGAAGAAGGAAAAGAAGAAAGTGAGTTGTTTTATTTATTTTTATATTCATATTTCCATTCTTTTTATTATTATTATTAAAAGAAGACAAAGAAGATATTGAATGTATTTTTTTTTTCTGATTTATTTGTCTTTTTTCAAAAAGAAAATGAGAGAAGAAAAGAAGAAAGTAATTTGTTTTATTTATTTAATATTTTTATTTTTATTCTTTTTTTAAAAAATATTTTATACAGAAGAAGAACAACAAAATAATAAAAGTAATTGCCAATATTTTTTAAAATTTATTTCTTCTTCTTTTTAAAAATATATAAAAAAGAATAATAAGAAAAAGAAGGGAAGTGGATTGCGTCCCGGCCAGACAATAAACTATTCAAACGTAGCTCTTGTGGGGCTCACCGTGATGTTTCTGTTTATCCACACCGTTGATCCATTTTCCCATTTAATTTTAAGGCATAAGCCTAATAATGAAGCAGATCCAGTGCTCAAGCGGACCACACCAAATGGTAAGCTTCGGTTTTATTAAATGCACAAAGCATTGAATTTAAGATGCATTAACTGTAAGAGCCATCTTTGGTGTGTTCCACTTGAGCGTGGGATCTGCTTCATTTTTGGGCTCATACCATAAAATGATTTGAGAAAATAGATAAACTTTAAAGTGATTTGAGAAAATGGATATATGACATGGATAACAAGATACATCATGGTGAGCCGCACGAGAGCTTTGGTCGAACGACTTATTGTCTGACCAAGTTCAGACGCAACTCTCGCTTCCTACAAGGGGCCTTTAGAACTTTTAATAGCCAGACACCCAATCACCACCACTTCCTTTAGTGTGGTCCACTTAAGATTTGAATATACTTAATTTTTGAGATCACATCCTAAAGCAGGATTCATTTTTCAGCTTATTTTTAAGTATGGGCTAAAAAATGAAGCAAATCCAATTCAAAGGTGGACCACAATGCTAGAAACAACAGTGATTGACCATAAAAGCTTATTGTGAGCTAAGGAAGTTTTGAATCAAGCTGATATTTATGCTTTTCTATGCAACCTTGACCTAGTAAACAGGTTAGATGGCATGTGAACATTATGATGGCTATTGGGAAGCTTTTAATGGTGAGCGTTCAATCACCATTGTTTACCTGTGGTGCAGTCCTCCTGTGATTTGGATTGCTCCATTTTTGGAAGGGTCATTAAACAAATAGACCGTATGGATATATAACAGAGACATCAAGGTGCCCCGCTCCCCCCACGACCTGTTGGAACTCGGTGTCTTAACTGAGTCTACTCTCTTGGCCTCTGCGTTCTTGCCCTTGTGGCCCATGATTTGAACGGCGGATGGGCGGGCACTTAAATCTGTACATGAGTTGAATCGAGTAAAGCTTGGTGCAACTCCACTTGGCTCGGCCAATAGCTAACCCCAGTTCGAACTCGATTCGGCTCGGCCGTTGAGACTGTCTTGTTAGCTCTGCTCAGTTCTGTCGGTAACTCAGGCCAGTTTGAGCCTATTCGACATTTTCTCAAATAGATAGAATGCATCTTTAATTTCTCACATAATAACAATATTTTACAGGCATTTCATCAAACACGTATAGAGCAACATCAAAATCAAACTGCCGACATATCCATTCCTTCCTTGCCAACACTTTGTTGAGTCATTTCATCAAACATCTGGCGAGCAACATTCATATCAAAATAATCTAATCACCAAGCAGATTCGGTCCAAGTCGAGTTGAACTTGGGCAAGCTCGAACTCAGCTTTAAAAAATTTCAAACTTCAAAAACCAACTCGACTCGGTCCAAATTCAATTTCGAGCCGAGGAGAGTCGAGCTTTTTTTAAATTCGAATCGAGTGAGCTGATCGACCTAACTCACTCGCGTGCAGCTCTACGACCACTGTTCAATAAGTGGTGCCAAACTCGCACTAAAATGCCCTATCTAATCCTATTTCCCTCTCTGCCTTCGCCATTTCAAACTACACGGGCGATTTGGAAGGGCAGTTTGGGATTTGAGCTATCGAGATAAAGGGTCGCGGATTGCGTCCAACCCGCGCCCATCTCCAGCTGGGAACGGGCAGGAGCTTTGAGCGGCCACCGTGATGTATGGGTCTTATCCACACCGTCCATCCATTTTTTTGTATCATTATATGACTGGAACCAAACTGAGGAAGATACAAGACTCAAGTGGACGACACCACAGGAAGCAGCGGTGATAATGATTCTCACCGTTGAAACTTTTCTAGGTACCATCGTGATGTTTACTTGCCATCCAACCTATTAAAAAAGTTACATGCACCTTGATGAAGATAGAACACAAATATCAGCTCCATCCAAAACTTCTGTAGCCCCCAAGAAGTTTCCAACGGTAAGAGTTTAATCCCCATTGTGTAGTCCACGTCTGCTTTGGATCTGCCTCATTTTTGGCATTATATCATAAAATGATAAGAAAAAATGGATGGACGGTGTGGATAAGACCCGTACATCACGGTGGCCACTCAAAGCTCCTGCCCGTTCGCAGCTGGAGATGGGCGCGGGTTGGACGCAATCCGTGTCCAGAATAAAGAGGCACGTGATATTCGAGCTGTTGGAAGTTGGACTATCTTTATTTATAGCGATATTCGATTCAGTTACGTTTTAGTGGTCCGCAGTACCACGGATTAATTAGTTTCTCAGCTAGTACCAGTGGAAATGATGGGATACGCATGTGAGTCCCACCTTCCGTCAATAGATACCCGGGCCCACCGGGTTCCACAATTTATATTGACTATAACTGGTGGACCACCTAAGTTTTTAGACTACTGTACTACCATTCTCTCGAGACCAACAGAGCCGTTCTGGTCGAGGAATATGAAATAGCCTTGCATGGCATAAGCGAATTTGAGATCCTGCCAAGCAGAGAAATGGGCTGAGTAATCTAGACCATTGTTTGCTGTCGTGTCCGTAATGGATAGACCATTGTTAGGAAAAATCTCCCTGATTGAATGATTATAGCTGTCAACCTGAGGACTATTTTGGTTTTCTTGTCAGCCCTCTATTTGGCTTAAATAGCTTAAATTATGTGCTGTTTGGCATCTTGTATTCGAGGGGATTCGTCAGAGTTTAGAAGCATTTTTGCTAGAAATCTTCATTTGGTTTTGTGTAGTTAGGGGTGTACACCAACCGAGTTAGCTCGGTTAGATCGCTCGATTCGACTCGGTTTGAAGCTGAGTTCGAGCCGAGTCGAACTGATTTTTTGAGCTCGAGAAAATTTCGAACCGAGTTTGAGCTTGCCCGAGCCCGAGGCGACTCGGATCGAACCCCAACTCGAATCAAACTCGGATCAAACTAGTTCGGTGACTCGATTACTCTGATATTGATGTTGCTCACCAAGTGTTTGATGAAATGACTCAACCAAGTGTCGGCTAGTGAAAGAAAGATATGTATATGAAACAAATACCATTTTTTTCTTGATTTTGATGTTGCCTGTGAGGTGTTTGATGAAATACTTGTAAACAGCTCCTATTGTTTTAAATACAGTGAGAAATTGAAAGTGCACAACATGTGGTTGTGAAAATGCCGCAGGGGCTTAATTTTGGCTCGAATTAGCCCGAGTTGCTGACCGAACTAAGCCGAGCTCGCCAGTTAGGCTTGAGGACCATGCTGAGCTGAGCTGAGTTTGAGCTGGGGTTAGCTAGTGGCCGAGCTGAGTCGAGTTGAGGCCAGCTTGGCTCGGCTTGACTTGGTGTACACCCCTATGTGTATTTGGAGGAAAGGGGAATTATAGATATTTAAAATACATACCTTTTGTGTATTTTGAAATTTCAAGTTTATGTTGTCATTAGGTCATAATGAGAGTAAAATGCCTTTTTGCTTACGTTGTAAGTGTAAATGTAGTAGAGTTGCATGCCTAACAAAGGTATTGTTGGTTTACTAATATATTATGCCCATTAATGATTCTAAAAAATAATTTAATTATTAGTTGC
The DNA here is from genome assembly GCF_029962835.1 of Magnolia sinica. Taxonomy (NCBI): domain Eukaryota; kingdom Viridiplantae; phylum Streptophyta; class Magnoliopsida; order Magnoliales; family Magnoliaceae; genus Magnolia; species Magnolia sinica. Next base: position 97,707,016 of record NC_080578.1, read on the forward strand.
AATACTAAAATAATTTAATGATCTGAACTATCAAGACATTGGCCATCTAAATGGACCATTAAGTAATGTCGGTGATATGCTTGTCTATGATTCTTATGTTAGTGGCCCACTGGAGCTTAGAAATTCCTATTTTTGCCAAAGAATATATTTCCATTGGCTTATTCCTATTTTTGCCAAAGAATATATTTCCATTGGCTTATTATAATCATTTTGTCAAATATCATATATGTATATTAATTTGGAGTATTAAAGTTGATTTAGTTAATTAAATTCATACCCTATGAATATGTTAAAGAATTCCAATGCATTCCAAAATAAGTTCCCAAATGATAATTTTGGATTCAAGTGCAATCTAATTACAAGCAATTAAATTTGAATTTAGAATTACCTTAATTTTAATATAATTATGATTTGAATTCCTATGATTTCCAAATACAAACTCACAAATGAGCCCTAATATTGATGGGAGATTTGGGACATGGTCCATCCATAGTGGGATGCAATGGACCAATGGTCTATACTACCTAATTATAGGGGGTGCACTTGTAACACGTATTTAAGTGGGCCATACCATAAGAAAAAATGGAGATCAAATGCTCACCATTAAAACGTTCTTGAGGCCCATATAAGTTTTGGATTGGACTGAAGTATGCTTTTTCCCTTCATCCTTGTGGGAATTACCTTATAAACAAGTTGAATGCCATATAAACATCATGGTGAGCGTTGAGAAGGTTTTAGTGGTGGTGTTTTTCCATTGTTTCTTGTGGTGTGACTTAGTTGTGTATCCACCTTATTTTTGGAGCTGCATCCTAACACGAGCCGGAGAAATTGATAGATTGAGTGGACAAATAGACATAGCGATGAGCCCCATATGTCTCTAGGTCGCAGAAACTCATAACAAGTGTTATATAGGAAATTCACAGCCACCATGGCCCACTTGTCAAAATTGAAAATGCATGTACTTTGTGCGAAAGCATTCTACTATGTACCCTACTAATCCTCTTTGTTGATAGTGTGGTTAGATTGGTTGTATGATGCCAGCATCAAGGTTGTCCACAACAACAAAAGATTCAAGAGAGGCTTGTGAGTGTAGCCAATCTACAGAGAAGAGCCAACCAACGGATAAGGTTAGCCTATGGCCCACCTTCCTCTGCCAAATCATTGGACTTGGAAGGTTGAAAAGTCCTTTATCACATGATCATAAGACATAAAATGGCCCTAACAGTCATATCTCCACACCCTCTAGAAACCATGCTTGAACACGGAAATGATTTTTCTGCGCCTAACAGTCACAGCTCTAGAGGCCTAGAAGTCTTCATATTGGGAGGTGGAACTCGCTTGGACGTGAAAATGCTTTTTTCATGCCCATTTCTAGAACATGGAAACTAGCTAGTTTATCTAAGCCCATGAAATATGCTTGCAACGCATATGCGGCTCGAAAATTCCTCTCTCCAAATCAGCATTGAGTTATGGATGGCCCCAAAATTATTTTTCTTCCTTTCATGATTTATCCCTTCACTCAATTGCTTTTAGTTCTCTCTCTTTTTAATTGGTTTTTAGAGTTAGAAGTGCATTAATTTGATTTTTTGGTACCCTATACTTCCAATTAAATAGAGAAGGTTATGTTAGAAAGAAGTCTTATTGCTTGTTAATAAATAGGCTCCTGCAAAACTCTTGTGCGAGCGGGAGGGGGTTGAAGCCGTTGATCTTCTTGTGGGTCCATTAGGGGCATTTCCAAGCCCTTGGTGTGTTCCATTTGGTAGTCATCGTTCTCCACACGTGTGTTATTGTCCTGCTAATCCGGTTAGCATCACTGCCTTGATAAGAGCCACTCTATATAGGCTATAATATAAAACTATACTTTATTGAATGAACCTTAAGAATGTCAATCATGAATAAAACTACACTTTATTGAATGATCCTTGAGAATGTCAATCATGAATTTTCAGACTTGGATTTTAGGTTGTTTTAGTTACATTTGGTGGCATGAATTTTCAATGATATGGAATCCAAAATTTATGTTCGCCAACTTAAATTTTGACTCGAGAGGTTTTTAAAGAGAGAAAGAGAGTAAGTTAGAAGGGATTTTGCACTCAACTATTTTCTCCTGGATTTTAAAAGGAGCTCTTTCAAGTTTATTTATTTATTTATTTTATTTAAGTTAGATTTGAAATCCATAATTATGAGGGTGTCAAAAGTGATGGGGCAAAGTTCTATAGCCCCACCATGATGTATGTGTTATATCCACAATATCAATTCATCCCTTTTGTGAGGTCATGTTAGTGTATGATAAAAAAAAAAAGAAGTAGATACAAAAATATTAAGTGGACCACGCCTCTAGAAGTAGTGAGGATTGAAAGCCTACCATTAATAACTTCTTGGAGGTGATAGAAGTTTTGGATCAAGCTAATATTTGTGTTTTCCCATCATCGATGTTTGTGTGACCTTATAAACAGGTTGAATATCAAATAAATGCGGTGGGCCCTAAGAAGGTTTCAACGGCAGGTAGAGCTGTACACGAGTCGAAGCTCGACTCAACTCAACCACTAGTTGACTCCAGCTCAAACTCGGCTCAGCTCGGGCCAGTTTGAGCCAAGTTCGAGCCAAGATCGAGCATCTTCAATATTTTATCAAACACATGGAGTGCACCTTCAATTTCCCAGAGAATGTAAAACAATATCATCGATTTACATGTATTTCATCGAACACTCAATGGTCAACATAAAAATCAAGATTTAAGGGTATTTGTTTCATATCCATACCTTCCTCATCATGAGTAGACACTTTGTTGAGTCATTTCATTAAACATTTGCCGATCAACATCAATATCAAAATAATTGAGTCATTGGACTAGCTCGGTCCGAGTTCGATTCAATTTGGGGTTCAATCCAAGTCGAGTCGAGCTCGAGCAAGCTCGAACTCAAAAAATCAGCTCAAGTCAGCTCAAACTTAATTTCAAATTGAGTTGAACCAAGCTTTTTTGAGTTGAGTCGATAGAGCTAACCAATCTAACTTGGCTCGATCTCATAATTTTTAGCTAACATCTTAAAATTTAAGGTCTAACAAAATAGATAGACAGTATGGATATAAAACATATATCATGTGAGGCACACGTAACTTTGCAACGTAGGCACAACACCAAGTTACACGTAATTTGCATCCGCTCAAAGTGGGGGTGCAACCCTCTTCTCTTTCTTGCTCTTTAAGGGGCGTTTCGCGCATGGTATTAAATGAGATTAGGTGGGATGGAATTGTATTTGGTCCGCTTATTGTTTGGGAAGAATGTAAAAGCTTAGAATTAGATGAGATGGAATTGCATTGGGTCCATGCCAATTCCACTCAATGTTAGCAAGTTATGTAGGTGTCCCACCATGATGTGTGGGCTATATCCCACCATCCACCCATTTTTTGAGATCATTTTAGAGCATGAGCCAAAAAATCAGGTAGATATAAAGATCAAATGGACCCCACCATAGAAAGCAGCAGGGATTGAATAACTACCATAGAAAACTTCTTTGGGCCACATAAGTTTTGGATATGCCTCATTTTTAGGCACATGCCATGGAATGAGGTTACAAAACAGATGAACGGTTTAGATATAACACATGTATATTATTCCATTCAATGTTCCCCCCTGTTACAAACATAGCATGGAATTAATCTTATCGATGGTAACAGGGAAAATCCCTGCCATGTGTTAGAATGATGTTTTTTAACCCCATCCCACCGAAACCTTTCTAATACCATGCGCCAGACACCTTTCGAGTACCATGCGCCAAACACCCCCGGCTGGCCTTGCGCCAAACACCCCCAGCTGGCCTGCACGTGGCCGCAAGGTTACCGATTGGGTGAGCTCTCAGGCTTACTCAAAACCGTGCGGCCCTTACCATAGGGCCCACCTTGCTCTATGTATTCTATATCCATGCCGTCCATCCGTTTTTCTGGATCATTTTCTTGCATTATCCCAAATGAAGAAAGATCAAAATCTAAGGTGGACCATAGTATACGAAACAGAAACAGTGCTCATTGAATGCTATACCAATAAAAATTTCTTAGTGCTATGTAATGTTTCCATAATGTTTATTTTCCATTACGTTAGTAAAAGCTAGATAAAGTGAAAAGACAAATTTCAGCTTGATCCAAAAATTTTGTGGCCCACTTTAAGTTATCAACGGTCATTCACCACTGTTTCCCATGCTATAGTCCAGTTTATATTTTAATTTACTTCATTTTTGGGATCATACCCTAAAATCATCTGAAAAAACGGATGGACGGTGTGGATATAGAATACATACATTAAGGTGGGCCCCACGGTAGGGCCTTACCATCTTGGGCGAGGCCGGGCCGCCCTAATCCACCCTCCTGCTGCACCTTTTTCTAATTGCACGTGTATTGCAGGTGTCATAGCTGTCACATCTCACGCAATCGAGTGGCATTTCCTTCAACGGAATGAAGGAATCATATGATAGAGCCGTGTCCTTCATAACACGTAAAGCAGTCGGTAGATCTAGACCGTTCACCTTATTGGGTGCCCAAAAAATGGCTACTGATTTGAAAACCATGCTAACAGAATATCTAACAGTCAATTGTTGAAAATTTACTTTTTACCCTAGATTTGATGATTACAAATAGAATACTGGGACCATCCAATCCTAAACTTTGATTGTAGGCCACTCTTAGAGGGTTCCACTAGATTTACGGTACAGATCAATAGTTTAACTTGACACGTGGCGCCGGTGAAAGGAGTGTGGTAACATATTACGATGGACACGGCTCTATCGCATAAATAAATGGCAATGATCTACGCTACAAACACGTGGCAGACTGTTCTCCTCACTATTCAATACCAGTACGTGGACGCGGATTTCCTGCGAAAGACTTTCGCAGGAAGTTCCTGCGCAAGAATGATGTGTGGGGCCCACCATCATGTTTTTGGGAAATGTACTCCGTTCATCCGTTTGGTGACCTCATTTTAGGACAAGCTACAAAAAACAAGTTGGATCCAAGACTCAAGTGGGCCACACGAGAGGAAACAGTAGGGATTCAGTTAGAGCCGTTGAAACATTCTTATGACCATAAAAGCTTTGTTTCAGGCTAAATTTTTTGTATTTTCACTTCATCCTTGTGTTAATAACCTTATAAACGATTTGGATGGCATATAAACATCAAGGTGGAGCCCAGGAAGCTTTCAACGGTAGGTATTTCTTTCCCTCTCGTGTGGCCCACTTTAGTTTTGGATCCACTTCGTTTTTGGTCAATTTTCCTAAAATGAGGTCATCAAACGGATGAACGGAGTACATTTCCTAAAAACATGATGGTGGGCCCCACACAGCATTCTTGCGCAGGAACTTCCTGCGAAAGGCTTTAGCAGGAAATCCGCGTCCCCAGTACGTCCCTATTTTCTCATAATGACAGATATATCCCTGTCCTTCTTCTGCCAAGACAAAATACATCTAGATACGTGAGGCTGCGAAAGTTCTACCAATAGGGTATAATTGTCATTTTTGAATGATTTTCTTACAATGACAGATATATCCCTGCCCTTTTTCTGCCAAGACAAAATACATCACGTGAGACTACGAAAGTTCTAGGATACAATTGTTATTTTTGAGAACATAGAGGGTACATTTGGTACAGTACTAAAAAAAGATATACGACTGTCTAAACCTTTGCGTGGTTTGTGAGGAAGTCTTTCCTTCGAGAGACTCCTCCAATTTGCACTACCATGTGATGATCTAGACCGTTCATTTAGAAGATCCTATAGTATACAGTCATCCTAGAAAGAATCTCACTGAAAAATAATCATCACCGTCCATTCAGAAGTGAGTTAAAAATTATTTTCATGGAAGGTTGTTTTTTTAACCATATTGTATGGAAGAAAGTTCTTTTTTTTCAGCGATGAATTTCATCTACGGTGGGAACGTCTAAAAGAATGGTTTGGATCACAACATGATGGGGCAGAAGTGGCGAGCGTCTCGATAGCAACGGATCAGAAGAGAGGTGGGGCCCACCGTGATCTTTGTGAGAAATCCACTCCGTCCATCCATTTTTTCCAGCTCAATTCAGTACATCAGGCAAAAAAAATGAAGAGATCCAAAGCTCAAGTGGGCCACAAGACAGGAAACTATGGGGATTGAGCCTTATATATATATATATATATATATATATATATATATATATATATATATATATATATATATATTCAATTCAACCCAGTGGGAATGGCGTTGTGAACGGTTTGGATGGCACATAAACATCAAGGTGGACCCCAAGAAGGTTTGAACGGTAGGCATTTCCCTCCCCAGTTTTTCCTGTTGTCTACCTGAATTTTGGATCGACCTTATTTTGGGTTTATGTACTAACATGAGGTGGAAAAACGGATGGACGGGGTGGATTTCTCACAAAGATCACGGTGGGCCCCACCTAGCTTCCGAACGCAGGAACTTCCTGCTGTTGGACGTCGCAAGCAATCCGCGTCCGATAGAGACGGAAACGGATTGGCTGCTCCCCCTGCCTCCAGCCAATGGCTGATGGTCGGTTCAATGTGTGCTCTACCATGATGTATGTTTTCATCCAAGCCGTCTATCTATTTTTCTAGATCATTTTATATTACGAGACCAAAAATGAGATATATCCCAATTTCAAGTGGACCACATTACAGGAAACAGTGTTGAATGAACGTCGACCATTAAAAACTTTTTGGGGACCATACATGTTTTGAATCAAGTTGATATTTGCTTTTTCCCTTTATCTGGGTCTGTATGACCTAATCAACAGATTGGATGTCAAATAAACAGTACAGTAGGCCTTAGGAGGATTTAAACGGTGGTTATCCAATCACAGGCCTTAGGAGGATTTAAACGGTGGATATCCAATCGCTATTGTTTTCCTGTGGTGTGGTCCACCTGAGATTTATATTCCTCTCATTTTTTGGGATGAAGCCCTAAAATGATCCGTAAAAATGGATGAAACACATACATCATGGTGGGGCCCACAGAGCACCGACCACCAGCATACCTACCTAGTGGCAGGGGGAGTAGCCAATCCGTTTCCGATAGAGACCCTCAACCGTCATACCTACCTTTTGTGCTTTAAATACGTTGCCGTAGCCTTTAAAAGACAGGTTTGGGCCATGGTTCGGTAATCCACACCGCTATTCTGTTGCATCCACACCGTAGATGGATTACACTCCAAAAATCTCCTCAATAGGAGATCTAGTCCTTCGATTTGTGCCTCACAGATGAACGGTTACAAAGAAAATAAAATAACGGTCCACATTCAACTACAAAAAGTCTTAAGATTGATCCTTGGGGTTTTCCAATAGGGAAATCTTTTAAGCATGATGCATCTGCAACGGATGCAGCAGACCAATGGTCTAGATTAGAGGAGTGCTTTCCAGATCAGCTCCACCAGATCTGGTCCGTCAGACCTGATCTAACTGGAACCCAGATCTGGACCCACATTCGCAGATGGGATCTAATCCAGTCCATCGGATTAGATTAAATCCAGATTTTCCGTGGCCCACCAAATCCAACAATGTTTGCAGCCTGGAAAGATTAAAAGTCACATCTGATCAAGATTCAACTCTTTTACAGCCACAGAATCTACCTTCCAAAAATAATGTCCCTTGATTTCTCAGGAATCTTTCATTTCTAGGTGGGCTGCCAGCTACAATTAGTTTTTAACGATTCACATTTAAATAAGAAAGTCATTGAAATCTACACCACACTTGTACATTCATCAAATCAATCGCCTAACTAAGATGACCAATCATTTTCTTATAGATGAGCCATTGCTCTCAAAACACTTCAACTTTAGGGTAGCAATGGGCCCCACCCAATGATAAATGGCCTGGTTGAATTTTAATTTAAGCCTATAAAAATCTTAGGCATGCCACAATATGGGAATTTAGTAGCTTTGGGAGCAATTTTACATTGTTCGTATTGGTGTGGCCATGTCAGTTTTAGTTCCGATTATCTTATCCATAGTTTAAATAGTGATTCTCCTCTTCATGGACAGAGTGGATTTTATATACACAGTATAATAGATTTGCTAGAGAGCTCCACCCGAACTCCACTTTATGGTACGGTGGGTTACATGCATTGAAAAAAGTGAATAAAGTATATTCAATCCCAAACAGTTAAATTAAGATGAATTTAATAAAATATATGTTCAATGCCAAGCAATTAAATTATGATGACTTTACCCTTTTAACCAATGCTGTAAAAACTACTTGTGAGGGTAAATTTGTCAAAAGCTGCTAATATTATATATAGTAGAGATAACCACATAAATCGTTGAAAGTACTATCTTCCCTTTGAAATCTAGAAGTTAATATTAACTTGGGTGCTCTTAATCCATGAGTTAGCTTTTGAAAAAGGGTTTAAATATCATTCATGTCATTAATTTATTATAAAAATGATAGAGTTTTGCAAGGGAAATTGCGGCACATATACCCTCATCGGTTGAAAGCGCATATTCCTATTTTTCTAGTATTTGTATCATCCAATGTTCAAATTTATTTGGACCACATAGGCTTAAAGTCTTAAAAAAGGAGAAAACTTTGGACTTTGTTAAAAGCTAGATGCAAAAGAAGAATTGTCCAATGTCAAAATCTCAATAGTAGTGTGAATTGACCAAAGAAATTGTTTAAGTTAGCTATTATTAATGATTAGTCTCAAGTAAACAATCTAACAACCAACACCTAAAAGAAAAATGTAATATGTTGAGATGTGTTGTCCAAACCCTAACCATCATATTCATACTCATTAAAGTAATAGTTAAAATCAAAGAATTAATGTCCAGATCTAATAAATAAAGGGTATGATGGTCCAATTAATTTAAATTTGAGTGCCCTTGATATGGTCTTTGCTTCGGGAGCATGAAACTCCTATATATGAGAAACTAAATGGTTTATGGTGATTAATGTCTGATTAATTATTTGATAAAAATAAAATATATAGAAAAAAAAAAACTCCTACATATGAGAAACTAAATGGTTTATGGTGATTAATGTCTGATTAATTATTTGATAAAAATAAAATATATAGAAAAAAAAAAAACAAAAAAACTTAAGGTCTATCTAAGATAATAATAAATATAAATATCACCAAATTAAATCTCATCGCAATTCTACTAGTCCCTTTTCAATTGGGATTTTATTTCATAAATTTATTTTTTTACTCTAGTCTCACGTCATACCATTCTACCTGCCTTCAAAGAACCTTGTCCTTAATGTTTGTTCTTATCTTTTATTTTTTATGGGAGTGTCTCTTACTTTAGGTATCATTGAAGTAGCATTGGATGTCGGTTGCGTATCCTCGATGTGATGAAGCCATTAGAATTTTTCTTCCTCTACATTGGCGTGATTATGACCACCAAAGTAGCAGGCTAGAATATTTGAACCTCAATCTCTTACTGTAGCCCTTTTCATTCGTTATTCGACTAGATTTGTAAGCGGCTTGAAATTAGTGTATTAGTCAAACGGTTTCCATTTGTTGTAATTTTGAGGTGTGGGATCAAAATATTCATATAGAATTGGTTTGAAAGGGACACACAAGGCCTTTTATGAAATCGACCCATGGTAAAGTTGCTTGCATTTTCTTGTACCAATGATGCTGTTACTTCACATCTTGCAAATGAAATGACAGTGATGTAACCTTTTGATCTTCTAACTTGTTTTGAAAGTTGAATGTTGGGTGCGATCGCCACCAACCTTTGGAAAGTTGAGACGTGAGTACCTTGCTTGGATCGGTACCATGCTGTCGTTATTGGCCCACCGTTGGATCCACCTAGTTCAATCACATCTTAATCATGGGTTCTATCTCTTGGATCAAGTGTTCAAATTATCTCTGATATTATCGCAATATATTTGATATTATCTTTATCTCCAGCTCAACGATGCCAATAATGTTGGTAGCATCAGAAATTCCAGGTATTAGCAATGTATTGCTAAGTATCACCAACATACTAATATTGCTAATGTAATCACTAATATTTTTAATTATGTAAATTTTAGGTGTCGCTTGTATTGCCAATGTATTAATATCGCCAATGTATCACCAATATTTTTGATTAAGTAAATTCTAGGTAATACGTGTATCATAAGTGTATCGATCATATTTCAATAATATCACCAATGTATTGATATCATCAAAATTTTATTTATCAGAAAAAATTTATTTCAATTTATTTATTTTTTTTTTAAGGCACACGGTTGTTTGTAGTGTTCAATTTGTCATTCATAATATTAATAATATTTTGACATTATCAATATCGTAACATGCACGATATTGAGACCACAATCTTTTGTTTCTTTTACAACTGTTGATGATTTTTTGGAGAAATATCATGTGTTGTTGATAATTTACAATATTGATGGATGATTACGGAGAATATGGATATTCACCAAGTAAGGAATTTTCTTTCTTTCTTCATTTTTTTTTACAATATATATATATATATATATATATATATATATATATATATATATATATATATATATATATTAACATCTCCTAAAGTTTTGCTGAAAATTCCACCATTTTCCCCATGTTTCCCCACATTTTTAATTATCATCAATCTCATCAACAATATCGATATTGTTTCCTTATCCCTAGCCAGCAAAACTTGTAGCGATACTGATACTTCGAACGCTGCTCGCATCCTTGATCATTGAAAATACCAATTGTTCAAATTAGAGTCTTATGGTGGATAGGGTGTCTTTGATCTCATGCAATAACCTGAAATCCGCCGACTCCATCTATTGAGCTCCTGCGGTTGGTGAGTTCGGGCATCCCAAAGATTGATGCTTTGATACAAAATAATACGGGCATTGCTCCAAAAGCTAAGAACAAGTGCTTGATCTCTTCGAGGGGAGTCTACATTCTAATGCAAGATACTTAATGGTTTACATCAATAAATTTCTACATTATTATTTAATAACAATTAAATATTAGGAAAACTCCTTGATCTATCTAAAAATAAGATGCCCCAAAGTAAAGATTTATCAAAATTTTGGATATTCCAAAGATAGCAATAAATAGAAAATATCATCCTATCAAATCTAATTCCTATCCCACTCAACTGGAATTTTTAATTTGAATACTCTAGCTTAGCATATCAAAACAATTCCCATCCCCAAAAGGTTTTTATTGGAGGGAGTTCTACAAAAGATCCTTAAATTTTCTGATTTTTCCTGAAAAGCCTTTGACTAGTACATGACTAGAAAATCAGAAAAATTGAGAATCCTTTCAGTCGGGCCTTGTGAAAGTTCCTAGTGTGAGCAAAAGTAACCTGGTGGATCTTATGAAACTGCCAGCCAAGTGGCTTTCAGTTAGAAAAGGTAACCTAGTGTGAGCTAATGTAGCTCTGTTCAGTTCTTAAGTTGTGGACTGCTTTTCAGGTCTAGATTCCCATGATGGTTCAACACCATTTTGGAAATGGTGGTGACTCATCGGGTGTAACACAACAAATCGCACCTACCAAGCAATCCAAAACAAAGAAAGTATAGTTGAAGAGTCCAATCCACTATCATAGGAGTTGATCCCTAGTTTTCATCCAGGTTTTCACTACATGAGTGGCGTAGTCTGCATGGAATGGCACATCATATGCATGGCTCAAATGTCCTACACCAAACCTGTGGCTCATATATGAATCCAAAAAAGACAGCTATAACACAAAAAGCAAATCATAACTGTCAAACATAAACTCAAATCTCACCTTCCGGATCGAGGTTAGACCAAACTCACAAACAAAAGCCGGATACAAGATTCTAGCTAACCACAACCATTACAAAGCAACTCTGAGTTCGAGCATACATTTACATATTAAAATTTTATTTTTTATTTTAAAAAAGAAAAGAAAGAAAGAAAGAAAAAAAGCAACCCCACTCTCGAAAGGAATCTGGATCCTTCGAAGAACCTGACTGTAGAAATATATAAATAACACCACGAACTTCAGTGTGTCACTTCCAACTCCATCAACAGCCATCTCCGAATGTTTTTTCAGCCCCACCCATTTATCTGAAGTTTTAAGAAATAGCAATTGCACACGAGTGTTTTTTTTTTTTTTTCCACATAAACCTGTAACTTTGTCGATTCGCAAAAACTGTACAATCATTTGAGCAGGCACCACAAACAGCTGGGCCTCACCTATTCAGTATCACAGCGAAACAACAAAAAACTAACTAAATTACAGAATATTGCAGCACAAATGAGCAGCTACAGAGCAACACACATCTACCATCTTTAGAGTGACACCTCAGGAAGACAGGATGAGGCAGAAGAGAGGGCCAAAGGGCTCGGGACACATTTACAGAGCAATACACACATCTACCTCACACAAGATTCTGGGCCAGTGGTAGACATCGACGAGATCCATACCACATGCTGCACCGTGTAAGAGCCTTGCTCCAAGACGAACTGGACAATCCTAAACCCTTAAATTGAGGGAAAGGCCACTGCTCTTGTTGGGAAGATTGTCTAAAAGTAGCTTGGCCATTGGCCCATGGTCCATACATCGCGTGGCCTGCTGGGTAAGTGGTCCAGATCTTTGTACATTGATACCACGCCGCCATTGGAATTCCTGCCCAGAAAAAGTGACGTCAATCGGCATTCCTTGAGTCGTCCATCAAACTAAAAGCGTACAAGAATGGCCATCTAATGGGATTGCCTGATGAATGGCTCAGATATCACAAACGTGTAGCATTCCTCTTCCTTTCTCACTAACTAGCACTCCTGGTTTTACTCACATATGATTTCAAGTGGTAATCACTCTTAATCAGCTCACTGCTTGGGCATTTTCCAATGGTTCTGGTGCTCTACAACTTGCTTCCACTACAAAGACATCAAGAAATCTTCAATGTGCTCTTAAACCTCAGAACTTCCACCAAAGAATTTCCAATTACCGAGGTCCCCAGCCTGTTCCCTTACCGATGACGTTCGAGAAGTAGTTGTTGTAGTTCAGAAACTCCCAGAAACGGCAGTGGCCAAATTCGCTGTGCTTGGGAGATTTGAGATAGAAGATGTACAGTTCCTTCAGGTTTTTCTCAAAGGTTTCTTTGATGGCAAGTACCTGCGACATCATAGTTACACACAAAGTAGCATTTTAGCTGTAAACAAGACAAAAGACAAGAAACCAAGCGTCCTGGAAAACCCAAACTCAACATGCTGACACATCCATGCGGTTATGCGATAAATTGAAAGATTTACTTTTGAAAATAAAAAGAAAGAGATTATCAGATTAGGGCATGTTTAGATATAATGAAATTCGAGAGAAAAATATGGAAAAAACAATGATTATTTCCATGGACACTCTGAAAAAGGGATTCCATATTTATGGGGCCTGTTTGGATAGCAAGTAGAATTGAATCCTCAAATTCAACAGATGTAAGTCACCTAGCTTCTTGTGCCAGAGAATCTGATTGTGGATTAGTGTAATGATTACTTTGTAGAATCCTTGAATCCAAACAGTTCAACTGTCTTTTCAGTGGAAAACGATTTCCATTTCCACAGATTCCGCGTTCCAAACATGCCTTTAATAATATTGTCTTACATAGATGTCTAGAAAAATGCACCTCAGTAAATAGATGCACGTCAGACTATAGAAGTAGTATAAATTAAAGAAGAGATGTTCCCATGCTCTTCGAGCACACTACAAGTTGTAGCACTCCTAATTGCACTGGGACACTTGGACAATCCGGGGTGTATAGGTTCAGCATACATGTCGTTTGGCTACAAAGTGAAAAAACACACTGATGAGATGATCCAATTCATCCACAAGTTGTCCTTTACTATAGCCATTCATGATGGTGGCCGACAAATAGATGGCTCAAATTGCTGGTCAGTCCTACTTTTATTAATGATCTTTACCATCCATAGCTCAGATAGTCAAGTGTTGTGCCAGTGTGATTTTTACATGGTAGCCCATGAAATGTGTCCAAGTGTCCTGATGCAACTAGGAGAAGTATAATTTATAGTTCTGTGAGAGCACTTTATCATCTCTCATTGAATAAGAAAGACTAAGAACTTTTTATAAGCAAAAACTATATAAATTATGCATTAAAAATATTCTAAAAAAACAAGAACAAAGATTGATTAACATCTTCCCAAATCCCAATAGCTGTGCCAGCATTTATCAGGCTGTTGACGTCCCAAGTACTTCACAGGAATGTGTACACATGGATGTGTATTCATGTAGAGGTCGGTAGATCTGATAGTAATAGCAGTATTAAACCACATTTATCAATATCAGTAGGATTGACTCTCTCTGTGTGTGTGGGTGCATGCGTGTGCCCGTGCATGTGTGAAGGTCTCAAGTCCAACCAGTTGGACCACAAGTTATGGTCCACCCAGAGGATAACTTCCAAACTATTGAATGAGTACGACATCCAACCCTTCGAATTGGTTGGGACCACCATTAGGGTCATGTGGTACAAAAATCAGTCACATCTATTCATCAGATGGGCGATATAAGAAATAAGCAATATCCATTGATAAATAGCTAAATGCAAGTGTGGTCTACTCAATGAGTGGATGGGGCTGATTTTTGCATAAGGACATCCTCATAGGAGGCCTGACTTATAGGATGGATTAGATGTTGCACCTACATGAAAGGTTGGAAGTTATCCTCATAGGAGGCCTGACTTATAGGATGGATTAGATTAGATGTTATCCTCTTGGGGGACCGTAAGTTGTGGTGTAACCTGTTGGACTTGAGACCTCTCTCTCTCTCTCTCTCTCTCTCTCTCTCTCTCTCTCTCTCTCTCATCCTCTGGGGGGACCGTAAGTTGTGGTCTATCCTCTGGGGGGACCGCAAGTTCTCTCTCTCTGTTATCCTCTGGGGGGACCGTAAGTTGTGGTCTAACCTGTTGGACTTGGGGACCGTAAGTTAAGTTGTGGTCTAACCTGTTGGACTTGAGACCTCTCTCTCTCTCTCTCTCTCTCTCTCTCTCTCTCTCTCTCTCTCGATACACGCGCACACACACACATGCAATGTTTTAAATATCGACGATATTGGTGGATATATCCCACGATATATCTTGCATCCCACCTGTGCGATACGAAATGCACAGATAGTACTGATATATCTCACATGTTCAATCCGGTGAGCATTTTCAATTTCCGATCTTTTTTTTTTTTTGTTGAAATCATGTTAAATCAGTGTGTCAAATGGTTACAAATCAATTGGTTCTTCATGTTTTGCATGAAAAATCATGGAGCTAGAGCTTTGATTTCAATATCCATTGGTTCTTCAAGTTCTCCATGTTTTTTTATTTTTTCAAAAATTTCCTTCAATCAGTTGTCAATTGAGACTAATTTCGAAGTATTTAGGAGTATTTGATTAAAATATCATCATATACACTATAATTTCGAAATTTGAGTGTAGTGTAGGTGGTCCGATTTGGGAAAAAATGGTAAAAATTTGATTTTTTTCCCAATTTCTCCTAAATTGCTTACAATGTTGCACTCCAAAAATGAAATCAAGCATGTACGAGGGCTGATCTCCTGATTTGTTAAGTCCTTGTCAATTTTTAGAAAATAAAAATCTTTTTGAATTAAATATTATTATTATTTTGAATTTTCCTTTCAACTAGCCATCAATTGAGACTAATTTCAAAGCACTTAGGAGTGTTTGATGAAATGATCATCACATACACTCTAAATGTTATGCATTCAATTTGAATATAGTTGTATTAGTTCAATTGGAATTCGCATAGCTTAGGACACTATACAAAGGAAACCTATTATGTGCACCTTTTTTTTTTTTGGAATGTTATGATTTAAATGTGTCTATTAAGGTCTTTTTTAAAAAGCAATCCCTGAAGTTTCATTTTAAAAAGTCGACAATTTTCCCAATGTTTCCCAAAAAGTGTGATAAATTACCCGATACAAATGATATATCCCGTGCGATAACTGATACGCATCTGTATCCCAAGGATGCAATACGTAACGCGATACCGATATTTCGAACACTGTGTATATGTACATATGTGTGTGTGTGTGTGTGTATGTATGCTTCTATTGAGTTTTGAAGAATCACATACGTATTGTAAACAAGAACTCTTGTGCTTTGTGCACAAAATATGGCTTTGTTATCTTTTAATCTTTGCTTTGGCCAATTGCTTATCTGCATGCATGCCTTTTATTGCTTGATCTACTATGAGTTGAGTTCGGTTTTTAGATTCCACCATTTAGTTGGGGTTTTTAGACTGCACCATTGGGTTTCAAAGCCTTATTCAAGCTTCAATTGATCAATGGCATCGGCAAACAGTTCGAATCAACTGAATATTCCAAAGTTTGACAGGAGAGTTTCGAGCACTTGATGATCTAGATGCAAGTCCCATTCTCATGCGTCTATTTGGAATCTAGTTGTGTGGGTATCAGGATATTTGGAATGTCGTCAATTGTAGAGTTGTAGAACCGACGGATCAAGCATCTCTCAATCAGGTACAAAAGGAGGTGTTGAGAGAAAATTGCAAGAAAGAATAGAAGGCCCTCCATTCTATTTGCCAGATGATGGGTTCAATGGTTTTTGAGAAGACTGCAAATGCAGGAATGGCCAATAAAGCATGGGATATTTATTAAATTCCTAACAAAGGAGTGGAAAAAGTTAAAAACGGTAAGGCAGCAAACCTTATGGTGATAGTTCGAGTTTGTTGAGACAAGAAAATTAGAATCCATATTCAACATCACGTGAACATTGCCCTTGTGAACCAGATGAAGGCCAAAAGTGAAAAAAAAGGAAAATGTTATGATAAAAAAATCCTTTGAACTTCAAAATTGCAGTTCTAGTAACAGCCATCGAAGAGTTGAAAGATCTCACCACCATGACGATTAATAAATTAATGTTTTTGTTGCAAGCCTATGAGCAGCGGATAAATGAGACATTTGAATGTGTTGGAAGAAGCACTCAAAGCCAGTTATTCTTGAAGAGTGAGAAGGAAGAATCTTGCAGTGGAATGGGGCTCTTTTTTAAAGGCTGTTGATGCTTGTAATTTAATTTCTGAGTTTGGGCTGTAGTTGCTGTCCCTGCTTGAGGTTTTTCTCAGGCGGTCTTTAGTAATAGAAGTTTTGTTACATGGTGCAGGCAATAGAGGCCAAAGAGGTAGAGGCTTCAGTGAGAGGACAAGGAAGATTGAGTCCTAGCTAACTTCGAAGAGGAAGATGCACCAACACAAATCAGAGGTACAGAAAATCACGTGTTCAGTTCCACAATTGCAAAAGGTACTGCCGCTATAAATCTGAATGTGAATTTTGTTACATCTAGAGATAATGACTTGCATGCTTAAGTAGTGAAACACGATAACAAAGAAACGACTATGTTATTAGCACGTAACATTATTGAACAAGAATATGTTAACAGATGACAAGTGGTTTCTTGATACAGGGTGTAATAACCATGTGTAGCAGAAATGAAATGTTTTGTGAATTGGATGAATCAATTCACTTGGAAGTAAAGTTCAGATAACACAAAGTTCCTATTGTTTGAAAGGGAAAGATATCCATTTGTTTGAAGGATGGACTTCGTGAGTACATATCAGATATGCACTGTGTCTGGGCTTTATCAAAACCTTTTAAGTGTGGGTTAGCTTTCAGAAAGAGGATACGAATGTGATGCGGACATCAGGTCATTCAAAGTATATCAACGCAGGAGACGTGCGTTACCTGTGTCAATGTGGTTAGATGACGGATATGAGTCGGGTCTCTACAGGTTGAAGACCTTACACATATGTTCGTGACATGTGTAAGTTGCTTAAATGAGACATTTGGACCGTTAGATCGCGAGGATGGTGTGATCGGACCGTTAGATCATCACAGCTCACCTTCATTACACCACCTTCACGGCGCTATCATCGGGGCCCATAGGGCAACTTAAATTTGAATTTAGTTTATGAAAGTTTTGAGACAGTTTGTGCACAATTTTTGTGCGAATTTCTTTTTTAAAAAACTTTTTTTAGTAGAGGTATTTTGGTAATTTTATGTAATTACAAATTTATAAAGGTTGTCCTAAGCCTAAAGCATGTTATATTATGTTTATGAAAGAAAAAAAAAGAGCTTTTTGCTTCTGACAATTTCGTCTTCGACTTCCAGTGATTGGAAGAGGGCGTGAGGCCCAGGGAAGTGATTTCTCATCCCCTATTTCTTCTCCTTCTTTCTTTTCTCAAGGTACTCTTTTTCTTTAACCTTATTATCTTCCTTTTCTCCTAAAATCTTTAGATCTAGAAGCCGAACTTGTTTCTTTTTATCTAAATCATTAGATATCAAAAGATTTTCATCCCCACATAAAACCCATCACCCAAATCTAAATTTGAAGAACCACCAATTCTTTTCTGAATTTTTCAGATTTTCCAATCCAGGAAATTCCTATTTTTCTGTATTAGAAAATCCACTTGGATCGTTAGACCGACCTATTGCAAGACGAAAGTTCTATCTTTCACCGGATCCAACTAAAATCAGATTTTAATATTCAATACTTCGTGTTTGTGATGGATGGCCATAATCAATGCTATATTAAGCTTATTTCTTTCTTGTGTTTATGATGTATAAGGCTGATATTTTATTTGTTTTTTAAGATTGCATAAATCTACCCCTTTCAAATACCATTCTCATTTAAGGTTGGATTAGGCCGTCCTACATCAGAATAGAATCTGCAAGATAAATGATCTTCAAAAGAGGCTAGTTGCAAAGGTACAAATGTTTGAAACCATTTTTTATTTGAACATTCAGCAGCAAGTGTGCCTTGCTTAAGTTCTTTGCTTAAAAGTGCTTTGTGGTTATGGCACTTGAGATTTGTACATTTGAATTTGGTGCTTTATAAATGCTAGAGAAGAAAGAATGGTTTCTGGTTTGCCGATCATTGATGTTCCTAATAAATTGTGTAAGCACCATGCCCTTTCAAGGCAACACGAGAAAGCCTTTCCCGTAGGAAAATCAGGGAGGGAATTGAAGCCTTTGAAACTGGTCCACCCAAGTAAATGTGGGCCCCTAGAGTTGATTCCAATGGGAAGCATACGTACTTCCTGACTTCCATTGATGACTTTAACGGAAAAACTTGGATTTACTTTCTAAAGAAAAATTTTGAAGCACTAAAATTTCTAAAGAGTTTTAAGGCTTACCATATAAAATTTGAGTGGTTTTATATAAAGGTGTTAAAAAGTGACAAGGGATATGAATATACTTCAAATGGCTTTGTTGAATCATGTAGGGTGTTTGGATGCAAGGAAATGAATGGAACTTTTGATTTGCAGGCAAAGGGAAAGAAAAGAAACAGGTGGAAATGAAAGGAAGTTCCTATTGTTTGTTTGTTTTAGTAATTTTTTAATCAAAATTGGGGCTATTTTCAAATCTATTTTTTGGGAAATAAAAAATAAAAAATTCCATAGGAAATTTACATGGTTGTTGTTGGCATGTGACATATATGGGACACTTGAAATTGAAGACAAAAGGTGGGAAATGTGGAACACTAGCACGTGGGACATGTGGGACACTTGAAGATAGACTGTGGCATTGTGGCACGTGGGGACTTAAAGCTAGACAATGGCATGTGAGGCACATGATGCCCATTGGCAGACATTGGGCACTCGGAGATGGACAGCGGCACATCGTCACATGTGGCAAGTGGAGATGGACGGGCACTCGGAGATGGATGGTGGCACATTTGGCACATGGTGCATGTGAGGCACTTGAAGACGGAATGACGGACAATGGCACAAGTGGGACACTAGCACATGTGGTGCATGTTGGGCACTTGGAGGGAGGCGGTACATATCGCATGTGACATATTGACACATTGGAAAACCTCTTTCCTATGAGTGTGGGAAATACCGTTCCTTTTGGGGGTGAGAAAATAAATGGTCCATTTTTAGGAAAATTCTTGTTGTTGGAAATGCCTTTCTTACAAAGACATATTTCACAAGCATAGGAAAGTAGTTACATGGTAAAGGACCTTTCTTTCCAAGAATCAAAACAAGCGCTAAAAGGTATAAAATCATAGCGGATGAATAGGTACACTCCTCAACAAGCGCTAAGGTAAGAATAGAATCATGAATGAAATGGTTCGAGGCATGCTTCATTCAAGTCCTTGCCTAAGCAACTTAGGCAGAAGCCGTTGCATGTTCCATGCACTTTCTAAACAGGCATCCGACAGAAATGTTCAATATAAGACACCAAGAAGGGGCATATAGCCGTCAGAAGGCAAATGTGGGCCACTTTTGAGTGTTCAAGTGTGTGGCACATGTACATGATGAGAATAAAAAGAAACTCAATAAGAAGGCGAGAATTGCACCTTCATGGGAATTGGGATACAATAGTGACACAAAAGGGTATAAATTATATGGCCCTAAAAATGGCAAGGTAATTGTTAGTCACCAGGGCTGTCAATGGGATGTGCCTAAGGTTGTCTCAGTCCCGGATTTTGAACTTTTTGGGCCAGGCCATCAGGCTAGGCCTATTCAAAATTTTGCATTTCTAGGCCCAGGCTCAGCCCATTGACAACCCTATCGGTCATGATGTTACCTTTGATGAAGAAGATAAGTGGACATGGACTAGTGAGGAAAAGAAGCAGATGAATCTACACATGGAAGATGAAACCTATGTATGTGATCAAGTCGAAGGGCAAAGTATGCAACCTGCCAATGCACCTTCATCCATTCTATCCCTTATACAGGAGGGGGCGCTTCATTGCTTGAGCATCCTCATTTAATGCTGGCACATTATCAGGATTATATTCTCACTATTGATAATGATGCTTCTAATTAAAAATTAATGAAATTTTCTTTGTTTGCAGATCCCAATCCCATGAACTGAGAAGAAGCCTATTGTGATGACAACTGGCTCAAAGCTATGGATGAAGAAATACATGCCATTGACATTCTTCTATTTGGGAGCTTACCGTCTTCCAAGTGGGAAGAAATCGATTGGTGTCAAGTGGGTGTAAAAATGAAATAAAAGTACAATGGAGATATGGATCACCTAAAGGCAAGATCGATTGCTAGGGGGTACAAATAGAAGCAAGGTATCAGTTACTATGAAGCCTTTGCACTGGTAAATAGACTTGACGCAGTTCATGTGCTAATTTCTTTAGGCTCTCAAAATTGTTGATTTTTTTGCTTTTTCAAATGGATGTAAAATCTGCATTCTTATATAGTGTGCCTGAAGAAGTGTATGTAGAAGAACCCAAGAATTATGTGAAAAGGGACTTCAAAATAAGGTCTACAAATTGAAAAGGCCTTACATGGCTTGAAGCAGGTGCTTCAAATGTAATAGACTCAAATTGATGCTTATTTTCATGAGCATAGTATTAATGTCTTATGACAATACGTTACATGTCAAATCTAGAGAGAATAGGGATATGCTTGTAGCATGCTTTTACATGGACTACTTTATTTTTACTAGGATTAGCCCGAAGATGTTCAATTAGTTCAAAGAGCTGATGAATTATGATCAACCAATTTGAGATGACTGATATGGGACTTATGTCATATACTTTCTGGGTATTGAAGTTGTATAGAGGTGATGGCATATTTATCTTGCAAAAGAAGTATGACAATGATGTATTGAAATGGTTCAAGATGTAATCATGCAAGCCAATTCAAACTTCTGTGGAGGAAAGGCTGAAATCGGTTAAAGACGTTAGTGGAGAGCTTGTAAATCCTACATATTTTACAAGGTTAGAGTTTGAATGATAAGTAGGTTTATTGAGTCTCCTCATCAATCTCACATGCAAGCCATGAAATGGATTTTGAGGTACATCAAAGGTAACCAAGATCATGGAATTTTTATGCATCCATTCATAAGGTTGAACTCGTTTGCTATACAAATAGCGATTCGGCAGGTGATACCAAGAAGCAGAAGAGTACTTCAGGCTACACTTTTATCTTGAATCATGAATGTTTTCCCAGTCATCGAAGAACCATATGTTTTCTCTGTTGATAGCAGAAACGAAATAGGTGGTGGCCACTTACCTGAGCTGAGTCACAGTCAAAACACTCCAACAAAGATCTTATGTGATAAAAAAATGGTGATCACATTAATGAAAAATCCAGTGTTTCATTGGCGAGGCGAGCTTATCAACATCAAATTTCACCTCATTCAAGGTCTTGTGAAAGATGATGAGATAGTGACACAATTTTGTAAACTGAAAGCATTTGTGAACTCGGTTTAACGGGGGCTGATAGAAATAGCAAAGTCAAATTATGTTTCTCAATATGAGTTGGATTTAATCTTTAGCAATTAGCTATTCTACACTGGTTTATTAAGTTGTGTGGGCGTAAGTGTAACAAACCTTATGAAGAATCCCTATGCATTGTAAATGAGAACTTCTTGTGTTTTTAATGCACAAAATATAACTTTTTTAACTTTGAGGTGTTACCTTGTCCAAGTGCTTAAGTACAAGCCTTTTATTACTTGATCTATTGAGAGTTTGTGTTGTTTCTTTAGATTCCAACATTGAGTTTGGGGTTTTGGATTCCAACAAGCTCCACATGCACTGTTACATGCAGCGAACATGATGATCTAACAACTGTGGAGCATCAAAGTTGTGCATAAATGGCACCCAATTTGACAATGACCAAATGCAAGGAAGAAAAGGCTCATCAGGAGGGATACGTTAATTGTGGACCTTTGGCAAGTATTTTAAAACCATCCATTCTTTCCATACAGAAGCAGCCAATCAGGCCGACCTGACGAGTGGCCTGCCTGATTTTTCGCATAAGGTCATCTTCATCCTTGGGGTCACCTTATACACCTCCAAGTGTCCCACACACTTTCCAGGTGGGTCCCTGTCCTGTGCGTGCATGGATGCACGTGGCACCTGCAAGCCATATGCATATGACAGGTTGTGCTCTTATTGATACCTCGTAGGGATGAGTTGTGTAGACCACGTGAGGTAAGGGCTGGTCTAAGAGATTTGGAAAAGATGATATGGCCCTCCTGGAAAAATGGCTTTATCGATTTGGGATAGAGGAAGACTCTTCGTGGCATAGGGTTATAGTAGAAAAGTATGGGTGCCAAGGAAGATGGGGAGTCATGGACCCTTCTCTATATAGAGCTTCATGGGTATGGAAGGGAATTTCTAGGTTA
Organism: Magnolia sinica; assembly: GCF_029962835.1. Lineage (NCBI taxonomy): Eukaryota > Viridiplantae > Streptophyta > Magnoliopsida > Magnoliales > Magnoliaceae > Magnolia > Magnolia sinica. The sequence continues at coordinate 97,730,097 of NC_080578.1, forward strand.
AAGGCAGTGTTTAGTGCAGGGGCCAGCTTCTCTATTGGCAATGGGAGAGTCAATTTTTAGGAAGATGTGTGGATAGGAGGATCCTCTCTTTAACAAGCATTTACCAGAGTTGCCCGCCTCTCTACGGAAAGGAATATAACAGTGTCCAAATGCTATTCTTATGCTGGAACAAACGTCACGGTTTGAAAGCCCCACCATGTCGAAGGAAAATGCTGGAAAAGGAAGTGGAGGAGTTCATGAGTCTTGACTGCCTCCATCTTCGTATGACTATGAGAGAAGACATGGATAAAATGGTTTGGTTAAAGGATAAGACCAAATGCTTTTCCATTCAGTCCTTTCATGAGCTCATTCGATCCCCGGATAGGGGCAGCCCTTGATTGTTTATGGAAAATGTGTGGCATTATGGGGTTTTCTCTGAAAGTTGCGACATTCAATTAGCTGGCCGGTAGAGGTAGAGTCCTCACTATAGACAACCTCCAAAGATGATCAATAGTGTTGCCACAATGTTTCCATTGTCCGTTCGCTAGACAGGTGTGGAACTGTTTCTTTAGACTCTTCGACATGCACTGGGTAATACAAGAATCCATTGGAGAGTTATTCTTGCTTTGGCACGGAGTGGGACTAGGGAGAAATGAAAAAGCTATTTGGAGACTTGGTTCTGCTGGCCTCTTTATGGGCCATTTGGAGGGAAAGAAATGGGATATGTTTTTGCAGTGAGTCTTCCAAGGCGGTGGAAGTCCTCTCCAAAGCCCATTAGAATGGGCTTCTTGTATCAAATCATTGCAAATTGTAATTTTTCTTTTTTATTTTCTTCGGTTGTAGCTTTTGCGCCATCTCGACACTTAATAAAATTTTCATTACTTCAAAAAAGAAGTGATTTTGCCCTTTTTGCTCATATGGGATTTTATGGTCCCACCTCTCAGAAAGTCAGACCTAAAAACTCTATATTTACTAAGTATCTTATAGAAAGCCCTGAGCTATTAAATGAGTAAAGAACCCATCCATGATGCCACCCAACAGTTTTGCATGTCATTCTAACCAAATTATAAAATTAGCACATATTAACAAAACCAAGTAACTGAAGCTGGAAATGCACCAATAGATGACTAACAAGAAGGAAAAGAGGTGATAGATTGCCTGTGAAAAGTTTATCTGAGCAAGCAGCCCTGATGTGTCTTCTCCACCTGATCCAACGTTCCAACCGCCACCAGCAAAACACGATCGGAAATCCAATGCACATTGCAAAATGCTCTGGATGATACTAGCCACAGGCTTTGTGTCAACTGACAGGAAACATCTAGAAGACAAACCATGTAGTTCAATTAGAAAAGTGGAAATCACAGCAAAGAAAAATGGGTACACACAATCAGTGCACAAGAAGTGCACCAAAATCAGGAAAGAGGTTATGTGATCCCTGACACAAGGATATGCACAGTGTACTCAGGTTTTCACTTTGTACAAGTGGGGTCCATGGTTCAGTGATTCAAACCTCCGTCGGAACCCTTCATGGATGGACCATGCCTCCAAACCATGTAGTTTGATTAGAAAAGTGGATATAACAGCAAATAGAAATGCACACATGGTGCACAGGAAGTGAACCAAAATCAGGAAGGAGGTAATATGATCTGTGACCCAAGGATATGCATAGTATGCTTAGGTTTTCACTTTGTACAAGTGGAGTCCATGGTTCAGTGATCCAAACAATTGCTCTGTTGGGGCCCTTGTGGATGGACTATGCATCCAAAGTCTTTTCAATAGGCCCCCTCATGGATGGACTAAGCGTCCAAAATATTTTTTGATAGGAAAGTCCTGACCTTTCAGTCTGTCCTACAAAGAGATACTTACACCGGCCATCCACATTCAACTTGGAAAGGCCTAACATTGGAAGCCATGATCTCATAGTTTGGAGACTTTTGGGGCATGGGCCATCCATGGTGGGTCTGGAAAGCTATTGAAGGCCGTGATGTATGGTTGTGGTTATGTGTGGCCCACCTTGTTAGTGGATGAAGATGATGAGATTGTTTGGAGTGGTTCATTTAATAGGCCACATGTGTTTCTTATGATTATTGTGGGCTATATGAGTGTGAGAGAGGTTATGAGAGAACTTAAGACCATAAGGGTATTTTTGTAAATTTATCTTTATTAAGCACTGCCCTATTATAGTATAAGGAGAAGAGAGAGGGATGTGAATACACAAGCTCTCTTTCTCACTTTCTTCCATTCTTCTCTTGCTACCCCTTTCTTCTTTGCTTAATGAACACAAACAAATTATCTGGATCACTGCACTGTCGGCCCCACTCGTACAAACTAAAAGGCCAAAAGTATAGTATGTGCATCCTTAGGTAGTCAGCTTTGATAAGCTTGCAGTCAATTTTGATTGGTCACACTTAGTTGCAGGGAAGGACATGCATTTGAGTCGCATAGATATTCATTGCAAGTTGCAACAGTTTTTGCTTCGCCTGACATAACATGTACTCACAGGAACATCATCAACTAAGCCTTATCCTTGTACTCACAACTCACAAGAACAAACGAATTTTTTTTTTCTTATATCGTAACTAGAGAGAAAATGTTAAAACTTTCAATTCACAATCCTGGCAATTCAAATTTGAACTACCTATTGCAAACTACCTATTTCATAATTCCAATCCACTGGCCAAATTAACCAAGCATTGTAAATGAAGTAACAAAAAGTTAGTGAGATCATCATCACAAAATGCCGCATTATCGTAACTAGAGAGAAAATGTTAGTGAGATCATCATTGCAAGTTGCAACAGTTTTTGCTTCGCCTGACATGACATGTACTCACAGGAACATCATCAACTAAGCCTTATCCTTGTACCCACAACTCACAAGAACAAACGAATTTTTTTTCCTTATATCGTAACTAGAGAGAAAATGTTAAAACTTTCAATTCACAATCCTGGCAATTCAAATTTGAACTACCTTTTGCAAACTACCTATTTCATAATTCCAATCCACTGGCCAAATTAACCAAGCATTGTAAATGAAGTAACAAAAAGTTAGTGAGATCATCATCACAAAATGCCGCATTATCGTAAACTTCTAGAAATGGTACTTCTATTCCAATGTCCAAAAAGTCAGTGACTTACTGGGAACTCAGCCAAGTAAAAAATCAGTTTAACTAGGAAACTTTCAGAAATGGGATTTTCCAATTTATTGCTTGAGTTGAACTACAAAAGAGGTAATACCAAACAAAAAGAGGTAAGCTTTGGTCAAATCAAGGAGAAAAGGTAGTGATAGATCATGCTCCCCCTGACTGTCGAGAATCAACACCACAATACCACAGTAGATACTCTATATAACAAGTCACAAACTTTCAACAAAGGGAGCAAGACCCAAACCAACAAATCACCTTATCCCTAGCCCTTAGGAATACCAAAACTAATGATTCGAAACTAATATTGACAATCATGTAGTACGCTCTTTCCAAATTAAACAAATAATTGTGCATAGAAGAACCATAAACTTTTATCCCGAGTGCACCAATTCTAGAGGTTTGGAAGAGATCCGCAATCAATCCTAGCATCGCCAATGCTACCTCAACAAGGACCAAGTAACTCCAAACAAACAAAGCCACTTCATAGCCAACAAGGGATGGTCCGCTGATTCTGTATCCTTCAGATATGTAACCACCACCTGAATACCACCATTCTCAGCATGTTAGAACAGTTCGAGATAAATGTTGTAGGAGAAACTTGGGAACCTTTAGGATGGAATGGATAATGCTGAGATCCATTGATGGCTTCCTCTTAGCATGGCAGGGGGGAGGTGTAGGAAAAGAGGGAAGTTGCTTTGGAGGCTCGCCCTCCTTGCAGGTATTTGGACCTCGAAATTGTTTAGGAAACCTAGCCTAGAGGTGATGGGGTGGGCTTCTTGTATTGAGTCCTTGGCTGGTCGTAAGTTATTCTTTTAGTCAGTTTCTCGGTTCCTTATAATAAAATTATTGTTACCTTGAGAGCTACCCACCACCTTTGCTAACCTAAGAAAATTGTAAAATTATCCAACTGCAAGTTTCCCAGAGGATCAAGCCTCCAACTACACCTATCCCTATTAATAGGACTGCAAATAGGTTGGGCTTGGGTTGGGTACTACAGTACCATACTTGAGTTCATCAAGTTCCGATATTCCAGGGTCTAGGTCTCATTTTTTGAGGACCCAAACACAAATTCAGCCTTTCGACCTTGGTTTCGGATCAGTTGTGGTTCACATAAAGGCATTTACATGGTCCGGCCCACCCAATGGATGGATTAGATCGCACACACCTATGCCCACTTTGATTTACATGCTTGGTCTGTAAACAGGCACTCTTACATGTGTTGTTAGGGTATGTACTATATAGTTAATATTTATTACTATTAGAATAAACTGGACCCGAACTGATTTCTAAATGGATCCAAAAATTGGACCGAGAACTGTTAAAACCAGGCCAGTTCCGACTTCCGACTACCCATTGACAGCCCCAGCTTTGAATAAGGATGGAACCGCATGTTGGAAACGGTCTGACAAACTAGTATATCATGGTCTCTAATATCTCTTTCGAAACAAGGGCTCCAAACCACACCTTCCCCATCACAGTGAAGCATTAGAGAATTGTTGCCCATTGACAGGATGAGAAAAGACAAGCTAGCGAAATCATGGCTTAGTAGATTATTACCACACCAAATATCTTCCTAAACCCTGAGAGAGGTCCATTGACAACAAAGTAGAACACCCTCCTTCCCTCTCCCCATATTTGCAAGCAATTAATTGAGATAATTTATCAATGATAATAAAATTACAAAGATAATAATAATAATAATAATAGAGTTAATTTCAATGGATATTGGGTCATTCCAATTAGCATCAAGATCCTTTGGAGTCACCCAAAAAACAACTTGAGAAAAATTCCAAGACAATAAACTTACATGTGCAGTGAATTAGCCAGGTACGTCATATGCACTGATTCCAAGTCCAGCATATCTTTGACCTATGCAAAACAAAGCCAATTTATAAAGAAGTTCACAAGAATGGTTTTTATTTATTGGTAAGAAGTACACAAGAATGGTTGCAGATAAGATGCTAGAAATTATGTCATAGTCATCAGTAAACATTAAATTTGCCAAATGCATAGGATTTGGCACATTTGGGATGCAAGAGACGCCCACCAGCAAAGAAAACTACATCCAGGACTGAGGTTGATCTCAGCCTATCTGGTTGATAATCACAAGTTTGATGGACCTGACTAATGGTCCAGACCAGTGAACCATGTATTGGCAATATTACTGGTAATATCATAAAATTTCCAAATATAGCTGATGTTTTCGATAATATCGGTGATATTTTGAGAAGAACTTATAAATGTTTCCTGGTGTTGGTGATACCATGGATAATATCCTTGATACCAGGGAAACATCCGAAAATGGGCAAAAATTGGGAAAATTTTCAAAAACCTAGAACATCTCCATTTTGGTTTTTTTTTTTTTTTCAAATTTTGTTTCTTATGCAACTTTGATCACTCTTGGTTTCTATTAAATCAAAGTTTGGATTTGGGGAGAAATCTCGACTCAAAACTAAAACAAGCCAAAACTCAAAGGTGACGAAAAATCCAAAGAAACTTCTTCTCTTCTTTTCCCTTCAAATGTTAGCATGGATTGCCAGGAAATTTATATCTATGCATGATTCCCATGCATTGACATGGATTTGTGGCAAAAACATTAACAATTAATTTTAGTGAAAGATGGAGAAATCCTAAAGTTTTCATTTTTTATATTGGAAAATGTGTGTTTTTCACTATTAATTAATGTGGAAATTTATTTATTGATGTGTTGGCCGATCTATTGATTCACTAGCAATTTTATATATTTACTTTATAGTAATTTTTTCTACAACACATGCTTAGGCCCTAATAAAATGGAAACTTATTATTTATGGTTGTTTTTGCAATATTTTTATTCCTACATGTATAAACACATGCTTTTAACATCTCCTAAAGTTTCACTGAAAAGTTCCCCCTGTTTCCCAATATTTCCCCAATGTTACCCTCTGACAACAATATTTTTCTGAGTATCGACAATAATGTCACCGATACCGATAAACGTTTCCGTATCCCTGGTCATTGTTACGTGTATCAATACAGATATTCTAAACATTGGTCCTGACCAATGGGCCCCATGGGTGGTCTAATCAGACAAGTAGCCCCATTGGGGGCTGATTAGACTGGTGAAACCCACAGGTGGTCCGATCAGATTGAGGACCCCACATGTGTGCACTGTTTATACATGCATTGATGCACTCTTGATCCTAACACGTGGTCTAGCAGAGTTAGCAAGTTAGTTTACTTTTCAACTAAGAAATTTGTCTGCAAGCTAAAGACATCAATGTTAAGGTTAAATTAGTAAGTAGATGCAGAAAGGCCTACATACAGGCCATGTAGATGGACTAGGGACATTTTTCAACAGAACTTCAGACATTTCTGCTTCCAGGTACTGCAATATGTGAGAAAGTGATTCTTCAACTTTCTTTTCAGTGGTTTGATGGCCTAAGAGACCGTTGAAAGTCTTTATAGCAGTCCTTGTTTCTTTTTCTTTCCTTTTCTTTTCTTCTTTTTGCGCATATTGTGTGGAGTTTTCAGAAGAATTTAGCATATGTGATCTGGTACAGTCAATCTTCATCAGTCTTCCTCTTATTTTGGACTCAAATCAGGTCCATACCCATTGATTCGGTATCAGGGCTTCCATACACATCATCCTTGGTACCAGAGCAAGTTATTTATCTTGGGAACTTGAATCTTCTAGCTGGGTTTATTCAGGATTTATTTGGGATCAGTTTTTCTGTACTTCTTGAATCTGTCCAAATCCAAAACCTTACCAATTTCACTAAAGATATGGAATATTTACATTATTTTAGATTTTCTAGATATTTTTTTTCAAATTCTTCAGACATTTTTTTGAACTGTTACAAGGGTCGTAATAGTCGTTATGCCCCCGTATCAACTGTTATGACCGATACCCATATCGGTAACAGTGGTGACCATTACGGACACCGTTACCAATACGGAATACCTTGCCGGTGGCCCCACATGTACAGAATCCTATGTTCCAGGAAACTTTACATATTCTAATAAGCAGTACGTTATAATTCCTCTACAAGATATATTTCACAGATCATAAAACAACTATGCAGAACTTTTATGGCCAATCATCGTCCGATGGCTGACAAAGTATAACTGAAAACAAACCATATGATTCATCAGTATTGACAAACCAAGTGACAACTCATTGACAATCTGAATGCATCAAACTGGAAAAGCAACACCTCAGTTTATGGGAAACTCTGAGATTTTACACATGAAAGGCTTGCTCAAAATTCATATTGATAACTAAACAATGTCAAATACAAACATTTGACAACAGCACAAGTGAAGCAGCATGCCACTAATAGTTACAAATATAAAATGAATAATGTCGATTCTAGAGACAACTGTTACAGCTAGTGACCTGTCTAAAACCAGACAAAATGCCTGCATAAGGGCCTGTTTGGACGTAGGGGTTCAGTAATCCGAAATGATCTGAATATGAAAAGGTTGAATTGGTCCATCAAAAGTGTCCCCAGCTAAAAGCAGAAACTTGTTAAAAGGGAGCCATATTCACTACATTTCACTTCCTCTCCTGCTAGAATCAATATGGATTAGGTCAATCAACAAATTTTATTTGATTGGAGTAGTTGTCTCAAAAACAGGCCGTAAGTAACAAAGTAGCTTCAAACTTTTTTTTAAGTACATGTCTCGTCAATGTAAAGTCACCCTCGAGGGAGGGAGGGAGGGAGGAAGATCAGTTCAAGAAAAACCATGAATATTTCCTTGTCTCGTCTTGTGTCCTACAGCATAAAGTATATCCATTCTCAATTGTTGGAAAAAAAAAAAGTGTATATCATCAGTTCAGGGCGTGTTTAGATGTGTCCCTTGTCAGTGATGCAAGTTGAATCGGTTTTTTTTAATTATATAATAACTTGGAGTGGAAGAAATCAAAACACCAGTTCCACATAATCCAGTTCCGTTATACACCGCCCTAAATGCTTGGCAGAGCAGTGGGTTATCCATTCTGCCAAAATAGTTGAGAATGATTTAGGGCACATCAAAACAAGCCCTTAGAAAGAAAAATGCTGATGGATTTTCTTGGAAACAAGCAAAACTTTTAGTTATCATCATTCCAAATAAAGCTAGAACAAATTACTTCAGAGAAAAATAGAAAAAAGGGAGCTGAAAGAGGTGCCTCTTACCTGATGCTTAAGTGAGTACAAAAACCTGCACCATGATACATGCGACAGCTGTGACTGTACGTATTGCTGTAATGTCAACACAAAGTGGTTGACTTGTTGCCTGGAACATAAGAGCAGTGACATGAAAAACATTCTATACACAACCCCAATTACTTTCATGTGACACACACACACACAAAAAGTTTTCTACTTCTGGCATGTGTGTGTTTCAGTTCCCTTGGACTATTTTTGATAGAGGCAAAAGTAATTGATTTTTTTGTTGAAGATAAGTTGAAACTTTTTGATGGAAAAGCATATAAAGTAAACATCATTAGATAGCTGCTGATATTTCAAATATAAAAATTTAAAATAAACCGCTATTAACTATATTAAATACCGTTAAGCATATGACTGATGTAATTTCAAGCTAAATGACACACAATTATAATTTATAACAAAGAAGAGAGTAACAAACAATAATCATAATGAATCCCTCGTAACCTTCTTGGAGCTAGATACACCCAATCTATACCAATCAAAATTCACTTTGTTTCATACACCTTACAATGTTTTATTAGACATAAGGGCCTTTGCTTGTTACAATCCGCAAGATAGGATACATATTTTCTTGAGCAAAACATATTATTATTATTATTAGTTTGAAAGATAACAATAATTTATTAAAAACTCACGGAAAGTGAGGAGAAAGCAGACAAGAGAGAAAGCTACAAAAACAAAGACAGGCCAATGATGCTATTTAACAGACAACACCCAATCTGACACAAGACCCTTGACTCTAGCTATGACTTCTACATGCCCCTCTAGCTCATTTCAAAAAGAAGAAAAAAAAAAAAGAGTCCATTCTAGACCCCCAAATGACCCAAAAGGTAGCCATGATAGTCAGCCTCCACATCACTTTGCTCGCTCCTCCACCGTGACAAGCCCAAAGTGACTCTTCTACCGATGCCGGCATCACCCAATCAATGTTGAAAGAAGACAATAAATGATCCCACACTCTGGCTACAAACAGGTAGTGAATAAAAAGGTGGTCGATCATCTCCTCATTCACCATACACATCAAGCAGACATTGGGAAGAATTAGAGCTCTTCTCTGGAGATTATTGACAGTTAGAATTCTTTTCCTGCCCACAAGCCACATGAACATTGGCACCCTGGGAGGGGCACTGTAGAACTGTGGTGGAAGGGGTGAGATGTGGAGAGGTCGTGAATAGGATATTTGAACAGGCTGCACAATGATTTGATGAAAAATTTCCCCGAACGATGTTTACCCCAAATGAACCGATCCTCAGAAAGCAAATCGGGCTTGAAGTTCTTTAAGAAGTCCAGCAAACCAACAACATCATCTATGTCCTCGTCCGTCAAATCCCTACCAAGGGGGCAAGAAACCGTCATCCCATCAACAGAATAGCAATCAGCAACAACAAGAAAAGAGTCGGGCACTTGGTGAGCTACCCTAGGGAACAAATCCTGAAGCATCTTGTCTCCTCACTACTTACGACCAAAAAACAGATACGATTTTCACTTCCCAAAATGAGCAAAATGCCTCTATGCACAATATGCTCGGTGGCCGCAATCGCTTTCCAAGATCCCGAAGCTCTATAAAGATAAGTCTTGACAAACCAACCTCCTCCCTGAGTGCCATATTTGTGAGCTACTAAATCTCTCCACCTCCTGCCCTGTTCAGTCCCGAATCTCCAGGTCCAATTACCTAAAATAAGGCCAAGTTCATGACTGCTCGGGGTTTCAGACCAGCACCACCATCTATGATCGGCCTACACACCTACTCCCACTTTAGAAGATGAAATTTCCTTCCCTCGTTGTTGCCTTTCCAAAGAAAGTCCCTTCTAAGCTTTTCAAGTCTTTTCCACACCACCGCCAGGCACTTGCATAAAGACATTAAATACATTGCATGTTGGAAAAAGCGGTCTTTATGAGAGTGAGGCACCCTCCCAAAGATAAGCATCGGCATTTCCAGGAGATGAGTTTCCATTCATTCCTCTCGATAACTTTGTCCCAAACGTGTTTGGGCGGCTTCCCAATACAAAGCGGAAGGCCGAGATATGGTGACAGAAAAGATCCTGAATTACAGCCAAAAATACCTGCAAAATGGTTAAATTCCTCCCTTTCAACATGCACTCCCAACATCTCCGATCTAGCCAAATTAGTCTCCAAACCTGATGCCGCTTCAAAACACGCTAATATTTTCCGCAGGTTGTCCACAGAATCTTCCTTCGCGTTGCAAAACAGCAACGTGTTGTCTGCATACTGAAGATAGCTTAAGAACTCCCTTTCTCTAGCACCTTGAAACCCACTAAAACTCCTCTTCTCTGTCTGGTCCTCTATTTTCTTAGCTCAGCTCAGTGAAGCAGTCCAAACCAATGGAGAAATTAATTTTGTAAGATAAAAGAAGGCAACTCAATTGCTGAGTCAGCCAATGTTTTATAAAATAAAGGTTCCGACTTCCAACTCTGTTATCAGAGCCAAGGACCTGACAGAGTTCTAAGCTTTTAGAAGCTGCTGCGAATAATTCAAAACAAGAGTATGAAGAAAAAGGGCAATTGCTATTTGCTACATCAGCGATCTTTGTTCTCAGAGTAAAAATGCACTACCAACAAAAACAAATGCTGGAATTTCTGCTCCTATCTTGTTTCCTCCCAAAAATGTTTCCTCCGGCTGCCTTTCGAAAGAACATGTAATATGCTAGAACACTAAAGGACAGCCAAGATTTTTTCAAAGTAAAACCTCGACAGTCATTTACACTGAATTTCCTGGTATGGGCTTTCTGTCCCATGCTGAAAAAAATTGATTAACCAGGAAACACCTCAACTAATTTGTAAATGTTAAATAAAATTTGAGACCACAGCTGTAGCATTTTTACTGGAGGTATTATACAATAGTCAGGCTTAGAGTTTGAGTGGTCCATTCAGGTTTTCAATTTGTACGAGTGGGGCTATGGTTCAAAGATCCAAACTGTTAATATGGCAGGCCTCACTGTGTATGGCACATGCACCATAAATCCTGCAAATTGGAAGTTCCCACGTGTACAACATTTGGCCTTTTCTTGGTTGAATGTGAACCACTGCTGAACTTTCTTCTTAACCATCTATGTTGGCCACCCATTGAAGGGTTAGTAACCAAGTATTTTCCCGTGTGAGAGATATGTATGCATGGGCCATCCACAGTGGGGCAAATATCAAAAGTTTGGATCACTAACGATGGGCCCCATTTGTAGAAACTGAAAAGCCAAACAGTACCACACAAACTTTCACCCCAAGCATTGTATAATACATCCTTTCATAGAAAGACTGATTTATTGGAAATTTAAACTGTGCGACCCATGAAGAATATTCAAGACTTTACTACATTGAAAAGCAACAAAGGGTTGGGAGAGTGAGAGCTATTATTCTAAGTACCTCATCTTTATTAAGACATTAAAGTACTTCATTTCCCGTTCATCCAGTCCAGAATCTCGACTCAACAGCTCCTGTCAACCAACATAGAGAAATATGACTACCATTTCAAAACTACATATCAGCAATGCTCATCTAAAGGTCGTATATAGAGTTACAGTTTTCAGCTTGTTCAAGTCATGCCAATGCTTCACTCATCCAAATTGTTGAGATGAGTGGCCTCACTTTGAATCAGCCATGCATCAAAAGTCCATTAAATTGAACCGTCCTAGCTGTTGGTAGCCTTTTCTCGGTTGAATTTGAACCCTTAATGCATTCTCTCTTAATCATCTAGTTGTTAACCACCAACAAAGGCATGCAAAAATAGTTATGTAACGGTGGCCACCGCTACACATTACAGGTTCGTAATGACCGTTACAGAAAAAGGTCCGTAACAGTCCATTACGGAGCAGGGAGCGTGTAACGGCCGTTATGGCCCATATCATAACGGTAACAGCGGGTGGCCATTACAGCCATCATTACCGTTACGGAATACCTTGTCCCCAATTGAAGGGCTTAGATTCTTCCACTCTGCAGGATTTTCTGTGCATAGGCCATCCAAAGTGGGGCCATAATATCAACTGTTTGGATAAATTGAACCATGGGCCCTTCTTGGCCCCACCTGTACGAATTGAAGACATGAACCAAACTATATAACCTTTTTGCCTGAGCATTGTATAATGAAGGTAGAAAATAGTTTTCAAATTCCTATCATTTACTATATATGATTTAGGTAGAATCTTAGGCAAAAAGATTTGGATCCACTTTGAAACCCTTTTAAGATGAACCCTACGACTCCAAGATTCAGATCCTACCATTTACAATTCAAATGTAGATTCATGATTCAAATTATATGACTTCTCTCCTTATATATATATATATATATATATATATATATATATATATATATATATATATATATATATATATATATATATATATATATATATATATATAAATTTGGCTTTGATTTTGTGTTTTTAAATTGGTGGGTGCTTTAAGAATCATTTTTTAAAATGTCGATTGTTTTAATTTCTTCTTTATAAGAGACTAAACGATGGATCTTATCTTCAACCTTAGTGTGGAGCTTTTCTTATGATTCATGTCTTAACTAGTTGAGACACTAAATGATCTATGACTAATCTGGAATGTTTTTATGATGGTGGTGATGAACATTATATCCAGGACAACAATAAACATAAAGAGTCTCTCAACATATTGTAAGCATTACTCTAATGCCATAAAGGTGAAAAGGTGAGGGCCTAAAAGGAGTTCAGGCACAATCCACATCAGGTTGGGTTTGAGGTAGGAGCGCAAAAGGCTGTCGTGCATAGCCTGGATTTTTAGGATTGTAGTAAATGGGTTGGGTTGAACTTAGGTTTGCAAGGCTTGACAACTTAACCACACAAACCAACTTAACACGCACAATCGTACATTGGCCTTCAGCAATCAAAAGCCCAGATTTTTAGCAATGATAGCAGTGAGGCTTGGGCCTGGTTGCTTAGCTCGCAGGCATGGCCTCTACAAGACTCTGTAAATGCCCAACCCAACCTGTTTACCATTGCTAATTGCATATACCACAAAATTAAGAGTTGTGATACACAGCTTTCAAAAAAAAAATGAAAGCCAAAGTCAGGTACTAAAAGACAAGGATTAGGTAAGAGATCCCCCTTCCTGATGCACCAAGCTGGTGTACACAACCCACTCTGATCAGACCTCGAGTGAGAGGAATAAACCGTCGGACAAGGACTTGGATGCAAGGTCTATAAAAGGCTTGGGAGACCATTCATCAAACATGAACCCCAGCCCTTTGAAAGTGGACCACAACTTGAGATTTATAATACCTAGCCAATGGACCAATGATATTGACCCACCCGGGCTCGTCTTCATCTTCCCATAGATTTGGGTGATTATGGATTTTATCGTGCAGTGCTTCAAAAGATTTATGCAACAGAGGTGATTCCATCCCAATCAAAGGTCAGCATTTCAAATAGTGACCCCAATTCTAAGATTGTCAAACTGCAAATTTCCAAATCATCACCAGATGGATTCTACCCAATTTCTAGCTAAATCATATACTGATTGGATCCATTTCTGGTATCATCATGTGCTCCATCAAAATACCTTCCTAATACTAGATAGATCTCAGGATTTGGACATCCATGCAAAGAGATCCGTGGTCCACATTGATAAAGGGTCCTGCCTGAAAATGTAATGCTTGTTTTTACAATTTTGCAATTTCTAGAAAGGCCTAAGGTTAAATTGAATTACCCTCCAAATTCTGGGAGAAGTGCTGTGATTAGCATCTTATAAACATGATTTGCAAGGGATTACGTCTTTAGCATGCACTTGAACCCAAATTTGGAAGAAAATTGCGATCATTTCATGGACTGTTTGCGGTCTCGGGTGCGGGAGGAAGAAATCTCAAGTCAAAAACATTTTGGATAAGTATCAAAGCTCAGATCATCGCAATTTAAGAAACCAAGCTTCAATTGGTAAGTTCTTCTAACATTAATGCTATCTGGGGTATTTGGCACAAGGATTGAGTTTCCTCGAGGGCAGTAGACTTTGCCAGGGGAATCCTTGTCGCCTAGGACTCTTTTAACTCTTGGATTAAGAAAGATTCCCCGTTAATAATAAAATAAAAATAAAAATTGTGGTTCTTAGGAATCCTTCTTCGGGATTTAAATGGATCCTCTTTTTGGGTTATGGTCCGAGTAGGGCTTCTCTCAAGCACCTCCTTTGGGATGATTTAAATGTGATCAAACTCAAATGATCCCTTCCCTAGTGTCTAGGAGGAGATTTCAACACTATTCAATTCTCGTTTGAGAAATTGAATAGTGGGCGCATTTCTAGAAGTATGAAGTAATTTTTTGATTGGGTTGGTGTTAATGTCTTAATGATCTCATTGACCTTCCTCTCTTAGGAACTAAATTCACTTGGTCCAATGGCCAATATCCACCTATTCTGTCTAGCCCGATGGATTTCTTACCTCCCCTGAGTGGTTGATTGCCTTTCCGATGGAGTCCCAGCATGGTCTTCCTAGGCTTGTTTCCGACCACTGTCCTATTCTCTTGGAGTCCATGGAGGATAGTTGGGGCCCTAAACCATTCATATTTGAGCTATCATGGTTTGAGGTAGAAGGTTTTTCCTCATTGGTTTCTAATTGGTGGTCCTCTTTTTTGGTTTCTGGCAACCCAAGCTTCATCTTAAGTCGCGAGCTTCATCTTCTTAAAAATCAATTGGTGTAAGGAGACTCAAGACGACCATGAGGTTGCCATTTCTAATTCCCTCTTGGCTATCCAGTCTTTAGATATGCAAGAAGAATCAGGGCTCATGTCGACTGAGGATTTGGCTTTGGGAGAGCATCACAGATTCACAGGGCAATGTACTCCCAACTCAATCAAGCATCAAGAAATTAAATGAAGGCAAAGGTCCAAATCCTTATGGCTTAAAGCGGGAGAAAGAATACCCAATACTTCCATGCTATAACAAGTGTTGGATCTCATTCAAACAAGATGGGTTGTGTTTTGGCTAATGGTTCCATCATTGAAGATAAACAACAGGTATGTGCTCACATTACTTCTATCTATTCACCCTTGCTGACTGCTGAGAATTAGTTAAGACCTAGACTTGACAACTTGGATTTTCCTCAGATCTCTGCCAAGGTAGCAGCAGCCATTGAATCCCCCTTCTACGAAGAGGAAATCAAGTTAGTTGTCTTCTCCTCGAATAGGGATAAATCCCCTGGTCTTGATGGATTTCCACTCACTTTCTTTCATCAATTTTGGGATGTTATTTGCAAAGATGTGATGGATTTTGCTTCTGATTTCATGCTTCGAGTATTATTTTTCGAGCCATGGGAGCCTCCTTTATAGCTTTAATCCCGAAATTTGAAGGCTCGATGGACCTTAAGGACTTATGTCCCACTAGTTTGTTGGGACTTGGGATCCCCATACAAAATTTAACAAAAATCCTGGCCACTAGGCTTTTAGACCGACCCTCTCTAACATCATCTCTAAAGCCCAAGGGGCTTTTCTAACCAACAGACGTATTATCAATTGTGCCCTTCTTGCTCATGAAGGCATTGATTCTCGAGTTGACAAGGAATGAGTGATCCGGTTTGCAAACTTGACATCGAAAAGGCCTTTGCTCATCTTGATGGGGCTACCTTGACTACATTCTCGATCATTTTGGTTTCGGGACGAAATGATGAGGCTGGATTCGATCATATATTTTCTTCGCTCATTTTGTTGTGCTTGTCAATGGTTCCCTAAAAAGGTTTTTTCCAATCAACCAGAGGACTTAGGCATGGAGACCTGCTTTGTCCTTTTCTTTTTGTCATGGTTGTTGAAAGGCTTAGTTGAATGCTAAGGAGAGGGGAGTTGATAGGGTCCATCTAGTCCATTTATAACCCACATTCAATTTGCTGATGATACCCTCCTTTTCTATGAAGCTACAAATATCACAATTATCAACTTTAGAAAGGTTCTTCATTGCTTTGAGGCCATTTCTAGTCTCAAAATCAATCTTTTTAAAAGTGAATTGGTGGGCGTTAATATCCCATCTTCCTCCCTCTCTAATGTGGTTGATTTATTTGGTTGTAAAGCAAGATCCTTCCCATCCACTTATCCAAGTCTTTCTCTCTGCATCGGTAAGCTTGCCAAGAGCCTTTGGCACGTGGTCATCAAAAGAATAGAGCGGAAGTCGTCCCCTTGTAAAATCCGTTACTTGTCCCTCAACGGACACCTAACTCCCATCAAATTGGCTCTATCTAACCTTCCCTCTTACTTTCTTTCCTTATTTCGTTGTCATTAGTGAACTGTTGTCAAGATTGACAATTTAAGGAGGGATTTTCTGTGGAATGGCAACTCTGATAGTAACAAATTCTATCTCCTTAGTCCTTAGCTGGTTGGAAATCAGTAAACCCTACTTGGAAGGGGGAGCAAGCATTAAGGTACGGGTAGCTCATATGTGAATTCTACTCTCCTAGGTAAATGGTTGTGGCGCTTAGTTTTCAAAGTTTACTCTTAATGGAGGAACACCCTTCTATTTTTTCGAATGTAGGCTCAGGAGTGGTGTCCTCCTTCTAAGAGGGCCTTGTTGGATGAGGAAGTAGAAGAGTTGACTCTCTATCTTGGTCTAAAACGTCTTCCGGCCTCGTCACTTGCAAGTCCTTCCTTATCTAATTCATGTTGATGCTAAAATCTTGTCGATCCTACCTCACCTCCTGCTAGCCAGAGTATCTTCTATTTACTGAAGAAGAAGAAGAGGACACTGGGGGCGCTGATTAATGCCGAGAACCCTCTGATGCCTTAGTCATGATATGGACTCACAGTAGGCGTACTAGAATCAGAATATTTGTCGTACATTTTACCGTAGAGGATGCCTTTATTTATAGGCTTTGGTATCAGAGACGTATATGACAATGCCTCTTGCATGGTGATTGTGTATTATAGAAGGGATCTCCTTCCTGGAACATCGCTCTTATCTTCCCGAAATCTTCGGTGAGGATTTAGGGAGATCTTATCTCAATAAATTGTAAGTATATTTTTATTCCGACCTGGCGGTTGATATCTGAGGTCGGGGTTGAGGTCGATATCCGAGGTCGGGGTTGGTACCCGAGGCCGGGGTTGGTATCCGAGGTTGAGGTCAGCATCCGAGGTCGAAGTTGGTACCCGAGGCCGACCTTCAAGTTTAAGGTCTATGGTCAAGGCCAAACTCCGAGGCCGACGTCGTCCTTTAAGACCGAGGTCAGTAACCAAGGGCCAAAGTAACAACTGAAGCCGAGGAAGAAGCAATCCATAATCATCAAGTCTGCTCGACTCATCTGTCTCATACATCTAGTCAATCCAGTTTTACCCATAACAGTAGCCCCCCTACTTTCAAGCGTTCTTCAGAAGCTTGGGAAGTAAGTTAGTGTGGACTGACACTGTGATGCCACGCGTGAAAGAGATCAGGAGGTTGAGAGGTCGACGGAGTAAAGCGAGTGGGCCGAGCAATCGTAAGATCGATAAGTCGATTGTTCAATGGTAGATCGCACACGGTAGAATTAATAGGAGGGACTTTTCTTCCCTTTAACTAAGGGAAGTCCCAGTCATCGGCTAATTGAAGTAAAACGAGTAGGTCGAGCGATGTAGAACTAATAGGAGGGACTTTTCTTCCTTTCAACTGAGGGAAGTCTCTTTGGTCGATCGTACAGCTCGGATAGTAGGATTTTGAAAGAAATTCTCCTCCCCTGACCTGGGGAGGTTCTTTCATAGTAGAATTCACAGTGGAGGACTTTCTTCCCTTGCACTAAGGGAAGCCCTCGTAGTCGGTCATGTAATTCGAATAGTCAAGAAATTATTTAATAGAAATTTTCTTCCCCTAACATGGGGAAGTTCTTTTATTGTAGAACCCATAAAGCAGTAGAAAATACAATAGTAGAATCATGAGCACATTTTTCCCTTTTAAAAAGGGAGGTTGCTCTTAGTCAAGTAGGTTGGGGTTGGCCGACGAGTCTTATTACCGAGCTCAGTTGATTGGTTCATCTCGGTCGTCAGGTTTCCTTGCTCAGCCCAGCCTCCCAAAGTACCTGATCCGGCTTGGTGTTCAAGGGAGTGTACTGATGGAAGCGACTTTCCAAATGTCGGTTGGTACGATGGCCTCGGTCTTGGTCGTACTCTTTCTTTCTTTTGGTGTTAACGACAGAGGGCTCCCCTTATTCCCTTCACTTCATATTCTTAGCCGAGTTGTTTCCTTCTCGAGTAACTCTTCGTGAATTAAAGAACTCCTCGGCATTGGAATATTTTTTAGCTTGGTTAAGTAGGTTGGCGAGGATATTTGGGGGTTCATACCAATAGAGAAAAGGAGCTTTCCTCGTTTAAGGCCGGTTACCATTGCTGCCAGAGCTATCTGGTTAGAATAATTGTCGACCTGGACAGCTTCAGCGTTGAAACGGATGACGTAGTCTTTTAGTAGCTCGTCCTCCCTCTGAGTGATTGTGAGAAGATAAGTTGATGGCTTCCTTTTGTCTTTCCCACAGATGAACTGTGTGACGAAGACCTTGCTAAGTTGAGTGAATGAGCTGGTGGACTTCGGCTTTAATTGCATGTACCATTTTCATGTAGTTCCCGACAGAGTCAAGGAGAATGCTTGGCACATTATAGAGCTCGACACGCCATGGATCTCCATCCACGCCCTAAAGGATTCCAAGTGCTTAGCCATGTCGTCAGACCCCGAGTATGGGGCAATCTAGGGCATTCGGAACTTGGGTGGAAGATGACCTCCCATGATGTTGTCGGTGAATAGTGGCTCTGTCTCCTCCAACATGGCCTCGACGAAGGTCGTATTTGGGCGCGGTAAGCATGGCGGATATCGCTGATATAACCTCGTAGTTGCTTGAGTTCTGCCTTCTAGGGACCCTCGTTATTGGCTACCACCTCGGGAGCTTTTCCACACCTCTTCTTCTCCAACGTATGACGCAAGTCGGAGTCAATGGGCATGGCAGTTCCCGAGGTGTGGGAGGGTGCATGGCTCAGCTACCCAGGATGTTGCTTAGTATTCTGCGAGTCAACCAGTGCTAGAGGTGGTGCAAAGACCACGGTGGTTGCCTATGCATCTATCCCCTGGTCAGGATGTGGGTTTAATCTCTCCAATATCTACATTATCCGGTTAATATTACCAGTCAAGGCATCGATTTTATGTTCCAGAGAGATGTGCCGACATCCCCGGTTACATGACCTCTGTGCAGGGCCTGTGGGGGCAGAATCAACCTGGAGTTAGGAAGACGGATCTCCTTGGAATGCAGACTATTCCGCTGGCGCAAGAGCAGTTGCAGCAATGGCGGTCAGAGCTCTCTTTCTTCCTTTCGGCATTGTAGAACCTTGATGATATGGGAACAGCTTTGATGTCGTTCCCACAGATGACGCCAACTGTTGATGCTAAATCGGGTCGATCCTGCCTCACCTCCTGCTAGCCAAAGTATCTGCAATTTACTGAAGAAGAAGAGAAGACACTAGGGGCGCCGGTTAAGGCCGGGAACCCTCTGATGCCTAAGTCATGATATGGACTCACAGTAGGCGTACTAGAATCAGAATATTTGTCGTACCTTTTACTGTAGAGGAGGCCTTTATTTATAGGCTTTGGTATCAAAGACGTATATGGCAATGCCTCTTGGATGGTGATTGCATACTATAGAAAGGATCTCCTTGCTGGTACATTGTCCTTATCTTCCCAAAATCTTTGGCGAGGATTTGGGGAGATCTTATCTTAATATATTGTAATTATATTTTTATTCCGACTTGGTGGTTGATATCCGAGGTCGAGGTTATTATCCAAAGTTAGGGTTAGTATTCGAGGCTAAGATCAGCATCTGAGGTCGAAGTTGGTATCGGAGGCCGACCTCCAAGTTCGAGGTCTATGGTCGAGATCATTCCTTAAGATCGAGGTCAGTACCTGAGGTCGGTAACCGAGGGCCAAAGTCACAACTGAGGCCGAAGTAGAAGTAATCCATAGTCATCGAGTCTGGCTACTTGGCTCATCTGTCTCATGCATCTAGTCAGTCCATTTTTACCCATAACAATTCGCATGAGCTCTTCTTCTCTGAATGTTTTTCCTTCGTTTTTCTAGCTCTACAGAAGTCCTCTTAAAGTTGCAACTTTCGTTCGGTCCTCGCCAGGGGAAGAACCTGTCAAATCACCATTTACTCCAAAAGCTTAAGCTATCAGAGTGTGGTGTATCAATGTATATCAAGGGACTTTATCACTTCAACACCCCTCCGCACGTGCGGGGTGAGAACTCCGCACGGGAACATACTGACGAGGGTGGAGGGACACTCACACCCTAAATAGGCAGGCCGGGCTTGATTTCCCAGTCCCGGGGCTGGACCTAATTTTCTTCCTAACCCCCCATGGGAGAGTAATATATTTGCGAGGCATATTTGCTGCTCTCGAGATTCAAACATAGGACCTTCCTCTCTGATACCATGTCAAATCACCATTTACTCCCAAAGCTTAAGCTGTCAGAGTGTGGTGTATCAATGTATATCAAGGGACTTTATCACTTCAACAGAACCCTCATGGTGGACAATCTTCAGTGCAGGGGACTGATCCTCCCTAATGTTTGCATTCTCTCACTAATGTTTACATTCTCTATCGTGGCGTCAAGGAATCCATTAATCAACTTTTTCTCCATTGCCCTTATGTTTCTATCATTTGGTCCATTATCCTAGGCAAATTCCATATGCCATGGGTCATGCCTAGTTCGGTATCGGATTTCATGTGTGCTTGGCATGGGGGTGGAGCTGGCAGTGACTTCAAAGTTCTTTGGAGCCTGGTGGTTATGGTCGTTCTGTTAGGGAAAATTGGAAAGAAAGGAATCTCCAAACCTTCAACAATATCTTTTGCCCTCAAGAGTTTTCGGGTTGGTCGCTAGGGACATTAAGGACTAAGCTTTAGTCCTCAACATCTCTGATATCTTGCTAACATCTCGTTTGTTGGACTAGCAGGTTGCTTGTTAGTGGTCTTCTAGTCTCCCAGTTTTGGGCCTCTCCTAAGGCTCCCCTCGAGTTGTATTTTGTGTGTGTGTGTGTGTGTGTGTGTGTGTGTGTGTGTGTGTTGCCTGGAAGGGGTTGCCTCTAGCCCCCTTTAATAATATTAAATCTTCAAAAAGAAAAAACCAGGAAAAACCAAAAAATAAAAATCCCAAGAACCCCCATGTAGTACTTTCCGAGAAGATTCCTCTCTTTAACAAACAAGGTGTCCCGTATCGGTATCGGTTGGCGTAACGGTGACCTCCAAAACCGATACGAATACGGGGGCGTACGGCCCGTAACGGCGCAATTTTTTTTTTTGCCAAAAAAAATGAAAAAATATGGATTAAATCTGGAATATTCTAATCATTCCAAATATGCATTCATTTATAAATTGGAAGATGTTTATGGTGGTGTAACGGTCCACTCTTTGGTGAGAACTTGTATCAGAATGTCTGATGAATTTATGAACCAGATAACCTGAATTTGACTACAAAATTCATATATTTAATTTTCTAAATATCTAATTTATATACTTAACAATTTGATATCATTTCTCCCAATAGTTCTTTTAAAAAATGAAATTAAATTCACGTAGATCGCATTGCCAATTTGGGGCTGACTTGGAGGACCAATCCATGCCCCAAATCAGCCTCAAATTCATGCAATTTATTTGCATTATCCCACTTCTGAATTGGTGGACATTTATTAGATAGTGAATCATGAAAAAAATAAAATCAAAAGGCCCTATTTAAAAAAATAAGCGTCCACAAATTAACAATTAAAACTATTCAAACAATTTGATTTTGGCATTTTGAGTTAGCAATTACAGTCCATAATTTAATTGGTAAATTTTAAGTTAATACATGTCTCATGTACAATTTTTTAAGGGTCCGAATTAGGTAGACTCGGATTGTGAAGTGTAGCACACGAGTGTCAAAGTTTTTTGGACCCCACTCGTGATGAATGTGTTATATCCACACCATCCATCCATTTTGCCAAATAATTTTAGGGCATGAGCCCAAAAATGAGGCAAATCCAAAGCTCAGGTGGACCGCACAATAAGAAACAACAATAATTAAACGACCACCACTAAAAATTTATTGGGGCTACAAAAGTTTTAGATCAAGCTGACATGTGTGTTTTCCCTTCATCCACATCAGTGTGACCCTATTAATAGGTTAGATGGAAAATAAACATTTACGTGGACACTAAGAATTTTTTAATGGTGAGCATTCTATAACCACTGTTTCCTATGTTGTGGTCCACCTGAGATTTGGATCTTACTAATTTTTTGAATCATAACCTAAAATGATATGGCAAAATGGATGGACGGCATGGATAAAATACATACATCATGGTGGGACCCACGTGGCACATGTACATTTTATTAACTTTTGGGACGTGTTGCGTAACTCGTACACAGTCCATTTATTTGACGTCAGCAAGTTCTGTGGGTCTGATCATGAGTTATGTGTTATATCTAAACCGTTCATTCATTTGACAAGCTCGTCTTAAGGCTTGGCATGAAAAATAATACAGATCTAATTATCAAGTGGACCACACTGCAAAAAGTAGTGGGGGATTGAACGTCTACCATTGAAACCTTTTTTGGGATCACAGAAGTTTTGGATCAACATGAAATTTGTTTTTCCTCTTCATTCAGGTCTTTTTGACCTTATTAACAGATCAGATGGAAAATAAACGTTATGGTGAGGCTACGAATTGTTTAACAGTGAAAATCATTACCTCCGCTGCTATTTTTGGTGTGGTCCAGACAATCTTAGGATATGATTCATTTTTTGGATAATGCTCTAAAATGATATCTAAAAATAGATTAACGGTGTAGATATAATAAATACATCACTGCGGAGCCCGTGTAACTTTGATCTCATTTGAGCCGTTCGTACAACTCGGAGCTCGAGGAGTGTCAGCGCTCGTCTTAGCATGACACGTATCTACAGCAGCTATATAGCTGGTGTGTGGTACACCAACCAAATCCCCTTCCGATTTTCTTTTTCCGATGCGAAATGAAAAGGAAGGGAGAGAGAGGGAAAGAAGAGAGAGAGAGAGAGAGAGAGAGAGAGAGAGAGAGAGAGAGGAGGAGGAGGAGGCCCGCAGCGGCAGCCGCAGCTGCAGCAGGCCGAGAAGAAGAAGAAGAAGAAGAAGAAGAAGAAGAAAAGAAAAGGTATGATTTTTTTTTTTTTTCCCTATTCTCTAGGGCCCGTAACAGCCATTTCGACCCCGTATCGGTGTCGGCCGTTACCGTTACGTATCAGCCGATACGGCTGTATCGTAACGGATACGGGACACCCTGTTAACAAATCTTATCCTTTGAGTAAGCAATTACAATCTTGTCCTTCCATCCTAGGACTGAGATTTTTACAATATTTCTTGCCAATACCCTTCTTGGTACATTCTTAAATAAATAAATAAACTTCTTTTTAATTCCCTTTTGATTCTTTAATTTTGCAGGAATGCCATTGAAGGAGGCTATTAATAGCCTTGCATTTCCGAAGCAAATGGCCTTGAATTTTTCAAATTTTAAGATAATGAAATGATGTTACAGTTTAGAGAGAAAAAAAGATAGAAATTGAAAGAAATTGCTTGAATTCCGAAGGAGAGTTCAAGGAGAAGAAGACCACGGAAGAGAGTAGATTAAAGGAGTGCGGCACAACTAGATTTTGTAGCGTGAGATTCTACTTTGAGTAATCAAAAGCACCTTAGAGACCGAGAAATTAGATGAGGGAAGGTGTCTTACCCCTTATCCCTTGTAACCGGATCCCTTATCTTTGAATTTCAGGTTAGACCGATAGACTGGAGTCATGTTTCATCCGTTGTCCAGTTCTAGCTCTCTACACACACCCCTTTGCAAGAGCTAGTGGTGACTCAAACCAACGCGATCAAAGCTCTAGGGCTAGATCACAAATGGCTAGACAAGCTGTCTGATCAAAGATCAGGGCATTCAATGGGATATCAGGCCCAAGTCAGGTCCACTAAATGCTCCTAATCAAAAATAAGTCAGACCCAACCATTCAGATCACAGATATGGACCACCCGACCATCCAAATTGTAGATCTAGACCCCATCATGGTGTCTTGAAAGCCTTTGATGGTGATGTGGACCATACCAATGAATAGAAGAGATGTTTGGACTTAATTCAATGATCCAATTGGTTTTTGCAGTCCACCCATTGAATCAAAGGGCCCTGATTGATCAGGGATGTGGAAACTGGTGTTCTGTCAGTTGGTTATTGAGTAACTGTCTTTGATGCCTTTTTTACTAATGGAATTGACTTAAGTATCCCTACTTATGGGATGATGTAGATTAATCCATGACCAAGGTTCTTCTAGTCATTTCCCATTAGTTTTGGGCATTTTTTTCAAGGTCTATATAAAGAACATGTTGAGCATGTGACTCTACTTGTGCTATTTTGAATTAAAAATCAGACATGAAGATTTCCTTTGGTTCTTTGGTAGAAGGGAGTGTCTGAGCCTGAGTGATTACTAGTTTTGGGCAAGTGGATTGTTGGGATAACTCCCACAATCTTAGATATTTTCTTTTCCACTTTCTTGTGATTGCTTTCACAGCAATTTCAGATCTAAATCTGCAGAAGATCGTGACTAGAATCAGCCCAGAATTAGTCCGTTTACATCAATTCCCCAAGAAAAACTCTAGACTTCACTTGTGTTTCATACTCTAGCCCGACTAGTTATTTAGAATCTAAAGTTGAACTTAATTGGGCTATGAAGTCAACTTGGAAACATTTGTTTGAGAAATATTTTAAAATAATAAAACTTTTCTTTGAAGCATTAAAATAATAAAACTTGTGCATATACTTGTCAAAAAGGAAAAAAGAGAGATTAATAGAGTTCAAGTAAAAGAATCATAAAAGCTAAAAAGCTTTTTATCTAAGGCTATCCAGGTCTATTGGAAATGGAAAATGGATTTACATGTGCATGTAGACACATAAACACAGAAAATGAAAAGAACAAGAGTTCATTAGATGCATATGGAGAGTCATGTCAATGCACACACCCACCCACATACACACACGCACAAAAGATTCAGATGATGAGTGTTAAAGAGAATTTCATAGATTCCAGAGAAAATACTAGTTTCGAAGAGAAAAGAAAACATTGATGTGTCAAGTGGGAGATAGAAGAAAAATGGGAAAACAAATATAAACACGCAGCCGACTAGTACAATGAAGTAGAGTGATATAGCAATTAGCAATCAAAGAAATACAAGATGACTGTAGACAAATAACTAAAGCTGCATACCTTCAGCAAGCGCCATATATCAGTGAGTGAAAAAACAGCCAGTTTAACTTGAGTCAGAAAACTGAAAATGTCAGCGTATAGTTTAAGTGCATCTGCAGTCAAGACAATGCTGACTGGCCAATCTACTCTGTAACCCAAAGTGATAAAATCAAAGGCATGGACACCTGCAATGATGACATAATAAAAGCTCAATTACAATGAGAGAACAACACAAAGGACAGTCAGTCAGTAACCAGACAACGCATTAAACTTATGCTGAAAAAACTGTCAAAAAGGTAAAAGAAATATACCACCGGCAGAAGTTGGCGGGAGCATCATGCCTTGTCCTTTCATGGATACAAATAACCTTTCCTTGTATTGGTCACTCTCACATGAGGACCTTTGCAGTGCCAAATCAAGGAACATTTGTACTTCTGATACTCTCTGGTCGGCCTCAGAAACATGCCATTTCTGGTTGGAAGAAATGAAATCAATTGAATCACAAATGGCCCAGATATGTCAAGTCCAATATTTCAGAAGAGATAATGAGTAACTTAATGATAGAAATGATATTGACAGGGAAGAGCATACATGACGCCAAAGAGACATAATGAACGAATCCGCCCAGTCTGCTAATTCCATAAAATGGTAATGTCGCAAAGCCGAAAGATGTCCTTGAAGATCGAATCCTTCCTCAAGCAACTTAATGGTGAAGTCACTCACATACTTATATCTGACATAGTTCAGGGGGAAAAAAGGAAGAAATGGAAGACATGATAAAATGGAATGTACAAACTCTATGCTTTCCAAGAAGGAACACTGTTTACAGATAAGAGCCCTAATTTTGGCAAGGTGAAATCAATTTATTCAGAAGGAGAGGAAAAAGAAGAGAGTTGGGTGCTTTCTTTGCAAATAAAGATGACAATTACCAGGATACTGAAGGAAGATTTCCTGCACAATGCATTTATCAACAATGACATCAAGTGGTATCTCAAACCCAGCTACTGAATTATCCCCATGACCTCCAGCATCAAATACAACATATTTACTGGAATAGCTCAACAAACTCTCCCACTTAGCTCCACCAGAAGTTCTTGTTGAAAGATCCTTTTCCTGTAGGATTTCCTTTGAATTTCTTGATGAATATGCAGGAGAAGATACAACTGATTGACCTATCTGATCAAATGGAGTGCCGTCATCGTCATGGCATTGTTCAGCAAGATCTTTATTAATTCCCTCCAGGGCAGAAACACCAGAGACCATAGACACAGGATGTTCAACTTGAAATCCATGATCAAAGTTGGCATCCAACCTTTCCCCACATGCCTTATACGGATCTTCCACTGATGAGAAATCAAAGTGTGGAAAGGAAGAATTTTTACTAGCCACATGATCTTTATCTCTTGAATCGTGCATCATGTGAAACCAGGCATTTTTTGTCAACATGGGGTTCATGCTTAGAAGTTTGTTCACATGCCGTAGATTCCATGACTCAGTTGATGAATTTTCATACTTAGGATTATTGACTTCTATCTTTTTCATGACTGGCTCCATATTAGAATTGCCAGAGCCAAACTCTTTACCAAAATTTGAATCTTCTCTCGTCGAGATTTCGACATTCCTATCAGTCACCTTTTGGCTACCATTAGCAAGATGTGCATGCGTCTCACCTGCATATCCTCCAACAGAAGAAAAAGGATTCTTCAGAAGACCTCCAAGTGGCCAACATGTACCAAATAAATAATTTGCATTTGAGGTTTCCAACTTTCTACACCATTTTGATGCCTCTGACTGAAGTGTCAGGGAGAATTGAGTCAACTCTACATCCTTATGATGTGGGTCTGTATCCATTCTATCACAACTCACTTCATGAACACACTCCATGCCCTTTGGTGTTTCACTTCCCAGAGGCTTTCTCAATATGCTTCGATTTTCAAAACATGAAAACAACCCTGACGCTGAAAAATCTCCTGGTTCTGATACAACAAAAATATCGGGCTGTCCAGTGGATTCCTGAAACTTGTATTTCTCTTCGGAGATATCAGACTGTTCTGTATCAGAAGAAAAATAATCTGATGTGCTAGAAGCATCAGTATCCTCTGCACCTGCAGCCCTGAAACACCAGAGAATGGTTTTTCCTTTTCTCAAAACAAATATCTTGAAACTTGAAACTATCCAACATCATAAAACAAAACTGACCTAATGGGAAAAAAAAAAAAAAAAAGGAAAAGAAACAATTTATTTGCCTCTGTCAGAGAATTGAAAAATAAAAAACAATGTCTGTAAAACACCAAAACAGTAGGAGAGATATAGAGAGGAATGAACTTGCAAATCTGTGGCTTCTTCGTCAGCAGTTGAGTGAGAAGAAATCAATCCTTCATCAGATATCAAGGCTGTTGGAATGTTTTCACCACCTCTTCTGCTATCGAGGAAAAAGGGAAACGTACAAAATGGAATTACCTGGAAGAAAATGGCAAGAGTCAAATCTTAATGCAAACAGTGAAGAAACTAGCAAGGCATAGTAGAAGGAACCAGAACATATGTGAAGAATAAAGTTTGCAAGAAGTATTAGGTTTCTGGTCAATGTTCAAGTGTTCATTTGCACTTAGTGCCTTTGTGAGAAATGGCCTGGATAAAAACCTGCACAAATTTGATCTGTGAATTCGAACTAAAGCACGCAAAAAATAGAACTTATTATACAACCAATTGCAAACAAGACAGCCCTGACATTGCAGACATATCAACTGGATTATTGGCAAGAAGAAAATTATCAAAGTGTTGTGCTCCTTGGAAACGCATTTATATTCGATGAGATCATTTTGAAAGCTGAAGTTGCACCCACTGTATTGTCTGTTGTTCCTAGGGATACAATTCTTTAGCAGATTCTCTTGCTAAAGATCCACACGTCATCATTTGTCGTTGGAGACAGTTTTCCATTGCAGTAATGGAAAATTGCTTCTCCCCTTTTCTTTTTTCAATCAAATTTCTTTATTGCTAATGAAAATTAATAATATTATCAGAATATGTGAGGCCTAGATATGATTTCTTTCCTTTTTCTACACAATCTTTTTAATCCTCTTAAGTGTGATGAACCTTGCTATAATAAACAACAGAAAAGGAAGGAGCAATAGCTAACCTCACACGAGTCCACCAACCCACTACACAGGCTCTGCTCTCCAGGAAAAAAAAAGGTAAAAAAGGAGAGAGAGAGAGAGAGAGAGAGAGAGAGGTCAGAGCTAAAGAAACCTAACATCAAGAAGAGATCCCAATTCATGCCCCTGGGTACCTTCCTGGCTTTAACAAAATAATAAAAGCAATCTGGGAGAATGCCAAAGCAGGTACATATGGATATTATGTAAAACAGATTCAAGCTACTGTTTTTTATTATCAAATATATGACATCAAAGAAGGAAAGCATGAAAGAAAGACGATAGATGAAGAAAAAAACATCCTCTTACACTGGAACTTATTTGCCGACATCTGATACATAATCTTGGGAAAAGCCTTTTAAGCTTTTCTTGTGCCATTCTGTGCACAGTTTCCCTCTTAAGTATCATGGCTTCTATATTTCTTTTGCTGAAAGTTAATGGGGACGAGCAAGCTATGGGCTTATTTGAAGGATCGTTCCAGTAAGGAAGGACATCTTCTAGATTTGACAAAGGAGAAGAGAAATGAGCTCCTGGTCTGTAACTGTGATCTTCTGCAACGGTCGCAAAATTACACATATCCAACAGTTTTACAAGCACTAGAAGTTGCTGACCAGCTCTAAGGAGGGGGAGACGGATATCTTGCAGAAAACAAGGAACTGCTACTCCATCTCCTTCCTGGGTTGCAGACCACCAGATTGTTAGAAATGCTTAGAACAAATGTTTAACTGAAACAGTAAATATGCATATACAAATTCTCCAGCCCTAAAGGTCGAGTAAATAAACATCACCTTTATAGATGCCTCCGACAAGTAACTGCGGTAGCCGGCTTTGCCATGCGAAGAAGGCGATGATTCACCATCATGTTCTATGATAAACTCCTTGTAAGGATCACAAATGCTTGCCTGATAAATCCATGATTTGATGAAACCACAATATGGTTCACATGAGCGGACAAAAAGAAACTTGAGAAGTGCACGATGAACTGGATCAGCATCCTAAAAAATAACATTTGTAGCAATCTCCATTAGTATGGCCATAAGAAATGATCAGAAAATGAGCATTCTCAATTTGAAAACTTGTTAATCCATTGTGCACCACATCACTATAAGCATGAAAAATTGCACGGCATATAGATACCCAAAACAGGAAATCATCAACATTTGCTTCAAACTAAACATGCATTTATAAAAATTCGTTCATCCAAAAATTATTTTCAGTTTGACCTACACAACCATCATGTGCTACACAATCAGTCCATCTATCACTAAAACATATCATCTAGGGCCGCGCTTGGGCCAAACAATTTGTTCAATCAATAATTTGGGTTATACCATGACTGATAAGATTAGTGAGACTGATATGCGCACCGACCAGCTGGCAAGCCCAGCAAGTCCATACAGATGGCCCTGATATGTGTACCAATTTGTTCTGTGGACTGATTTGGTCCATATCGTTGGTCCATCAAGTCTTCCATTTTTATTAGAAGTTCCCTATTTATTTAGAAGTCTGATTTACCTTGTTGCTTAAGTTTACAAATTTCTAATTATGTTAGAAGGATTCATCGCGAAAGATCTATCAATCATCTATCCATTCATGCACACACGCACATATGAATGCATGCTCACAGTGTGCATGGACTAAAGAAGAAAGAATTTATGGATTAAACCTTTTCTTTTACCTTCTATCATGCAATTGGAATTTTATGAAAGTGATGTTTCTAGTTCTAGTGGTGTGAGTCCTCTAGAAGATTGATGAAGAATTATATCAACAGTCCCCTTTGCTTGAGGTGATTCAAATTTCTGCTTTCATTTGTTCTGCATTCACTTCTTCATTTTCTTTTCTTTTTCTTTTTTCCGTTGAACGATAATGAAAACATTGTTTTATTTTATTTTTTGAGAGGTGATAATGAAAACATTATTGTGAAAGAAATTTGAAAAAAAAAAAACACCCAGGGAACCAAAGGAATCTAAGAGCAATAACAAGGAATTATCAGCCCTAGAAGTCACTCGTTGGAGCTCGATATCTATTGTATTGCAAGTTGCAACAGGCCAAAGCCAACAACCATTTATCCCTGCTGTTATGTTCCTATGAGCATTACTAAACACTTCCTCGGCCAGCTTAGGAGGATTTTGGAAGGTCCTGCAGCTTTGCTCCTTCCAAATTGCCGATAGAACTACTAATAACACAAGTTCCCATGTCTTTTTCTTTCCATCACCAACATCGCCCATTCCACAATCCTAGAAAACACCTATCAAGGCAAGCATCATCCAATTGAACCCAAAGGGATAGAACTACCCATATAAAAACAAATGCTCCACCCAGTCTGTGTTTGCGTCCCAAAAAAAAAAAAAAAAAATATATATATATATATATATATATATCATATTATCATCGGCAAATTACAAATGACAAATGTAAATGCTTGAGTTTTTCACCCTGAAACCACAGGTTAATCCTTCCTTCCACCCTTGTTCTCTCAAACATGCTACTCAAGACTTCCACCACCACCACAGAGAAATGGGGATAAAGGATCCCTGGATGCAATCCTCTAGATACCTTTAAAAAGCCCTGAGGTGCCACATTGCGACAATTGACTAATGTGATGACCCCACACACTCTGTCATCCACCTTCTCCATCCCACACTGAAGCTCCCCAGCAAGTATGCCAAGAATCTCTGGTCAACGTGGCCATACAGTATGCCTTTTTCCATAGCTAGTTTACATATGACTCTGAGTCTAAGATGCTTGCCCGTGCCTCGAATCAGTGCACTCATGGGTAGCTAGTGATCAGTTTCCAAGTATTGCTATTGGAAAACATACTCGACCATGCTGAAAAATGTGGCCTACCAAAACATATTAGTGTGATTTTTTTAACCCAAAAATAAAAATAAAGCAAAGGAAAAGAAGAAACACAAGAATGCATTATTTATTTGTGCTTTAGGCATGTATTCGATGGTGCATTGGATCGTTCTTTAATAAGAAAGGAAACGCAGTAAACCACCCCAACCACCCCCCCCCCAGAGAGAGAGAAGAATCAATAAATACATTCTTTAAGATATAAACAGATCGAAAATATGCAATCATCAATAATAATAAGAAACCACAGAAGTAAAGTAGAAAAGCGAAAAAGAAGAATAGAAATCATTAACACTGTGTTTCAAAATAAGTAGATTGTGAGTGTGTGTGTGTGTGTGTGTGTGTGTGTGTGTGTGTGTGTGTGTGTGTGTGTGTGTGTGTTGAGATGAAACGAGGAAGGATAGAATTGGAAATGAATACATTCAAGGGAAATTGGGAGTAGCACCAAAAGGCAATAAGATGAGGGGAAGCAGTCTTAGATGGGTTGGCCATGTGCAAGTGCAATAAAGACCAAGAACTGTGGCGGTCAAAAGGCATGTTGAATCAAATTGAAGGTTGTAAAAGGGCAAGGGGAAGGCCCAAAAGGATGTGGGGGGAGGTAGTAAGAAAAGACTCGATGACATATGGTTTAACTGAGGATACGGTCCTTGATAATGTGGAATGGAAGAACAAGATTCGTGTAGCCAACGCCAAGTGGTTGGGAGCAATTGACGATATCGGCTGATATATCCCACGATATATCTTGTATCCCACTTGTGCGATACGAAACACACGGGTAGTGTGATATGTCCCACCGATTCGATTCAAAGAGCATTTTCGATTTTCAATCCATTCTTCTTTTGTTGTAAATCATGTTAAATCAATGTCAAACGTTTACAAATCTATGATTGTCATATTTGGCATGAAAAATCATGGATATGGAGCTTTCGATTTCAAGATTTGGGGGAGATGGGCCGAGTTAAGGAAAGTTGATAAAAATCAAAATTTTCTAATTTTTTGTAAATTCGTTGCAATTTTTGTGTCCAAACACAAAATCAAGCATGTATGTAACCTGATCTAGTGATTCTTCTTTTTCTTTTGACTGTATTTCTTGTATTCCCATACATATCTTCTTACATTTAAAGGTTATATGAATAGACTTTGAATATACTTCCATTAGTTCAGCCAGATAGCGCATAGATTAGGACCCCATACAAAGGAAACCTATTGTGTGCACTTGTCTTTTGTAATATTTTGATTTCTACATGTACTCATGTCTGTTTAACAATCCCTGAAGTTTCATTAAAAAATTCGACCAATTTTTCAATGTTTCCCTACGTTACCCAACAACAACAATATATTACGCGATACAACTGATATATCTTATGCGATAACCGATAACCGATATGTATCCATATCCCAAAAGTGCAATACCTTAGGTGATAACGATATTGAAAACATTGGTTGGGAGAAGGCTTAGATGATGATGATGATATATGTTACCATAAAAAATTTAGTGATATATGTTACCATAAAAAATTTATACATACAAATGTATATATAATTGAATAATCGAATCAATTTATAAAGAAAAAATAACAAAATGCCCATAACATGATAAAAAATGCGTAAAGGGGGGCGGGGGGGGGGATGGCACATTTATGATCTCAGCCCGATACAGCCACGAAATGGAGCAGAAATGGGACAAGACATAGTTTAACCATAGTTGTCGAATACAGTAGACTTGTTTGTGTGCTCCTACCAATCGAATCGTATCAAAAGATTGTAGATTGGCTTGCCATTTGCCTTTAATACAGAAAATTCATTTTCGGAATTATCAACCACTAAATTCATTCAAATTCTGGCCTCCATTATCTTTTCAATTTAACCAAATTCTTGCCTACATTTCCCTACAAATCTGAACCTAGGAAGACTTGGATAGAATACCTTTGGATTGAAGATTGCTTTTGTTGATTGGGCAATATGCTCAACTTCGAAATGTTCAACCTTATGTTACTCTAAAGTCTAAACAAATTGATCAAAAGTCAGCAAATCGATACCTAGATTGAATGAACTGATGGCAAACTGAACTGGGCTAACTGAATTCATTGGAAGCCCAATTATGAGCTGGGAACTGAACCAGAACCAAACCAAACTACAAACCTGACAAATATGATTCATTTAAACTAATTTCATAATAGTGAGTTTTTATAAGTTGGAAAGTTAGTCGAGAAATAAATGAATTGCTATAACAATGGAGGAATTA
Organism: Magnolia sinica; assembly: GCF_029962835.1. Lineage (NCBI taxonomy): Eukaryota > Viridiplantae > Streptophyta > Magnoliopsida > Magnoliales > Magnoliaceae > Magnolia > Magnolia sinica. The sequence goes on from NC_080578.1 coordinate 97,763,853, forward strand.
TCAACCAACAGCCACCAGAGAGCAACTCCAAAACATGGAGAATATTGAACAGTAATGAATGAACAAAGAAACATTTTCATTATACTTACCCGTAGTTGAACATACAAATATGTAAGTAGATCTGTTCCTCTGGGGAAGTCGCGAAGCTTTAAGGTCATTTCAACCACCGCATCCTCTCTAGAAGTAACTAATGAGGCAAGATCTTCATTCTTGAAGAAGCAAATATTTTGAAGAGCTTGAATGTGAGTTCTCAATTCTTTTGTATGCAGGTAAACCTCCAAGACAGATATTTCAGAATGTACGATGCTGGTAAGACAGCCCACTACAGGAGAAACTTGCTGATGCGGATTGGCATTCTTCGATGAATGCCTCAGATGTACTGATGAAAATAAAGTATTCAGTGCACAAACGTATCCTTCTAAAATTTTTCCCACTGCAACAGAAAATGCCTGATTGACAAGACTGTATCGAGGACATGCCCCCATTTCCTTCCCATGGTGACTATCCCCATTCCGTGTTTCTGATTGACTTTCAGCAAATTTAGGACTCGTTTCTTTTCCCCTCTTCTTGTTATCGTCTCTATTCTCTCCACCTACATTCAGATTTGCACCAACGAAATAATCCACAAATTTGCAGAGCAGGAAAAATACAAGACCTGAGTGGCCAATTGATTTCAGAATCTTCCCAAAAGCATTGGTGCTTGATGATCGATGCCATAAACTAGGAATTCGATGGAAGGTTCTGTCCGCTGGATTAGAGGAAAATGCTTCACAGAGCTTTTCGATGTCATCTAGTGCTGATTTGACACCTTGTAATGCATTTATGACCAGCCTCACCAAAGTGCTCTCCTGCAAGAGGACACTTGAGCTCATACTTCTAAACAACTTCATGGTAACCTTGCAAAAAACTCTCGAGTATTCAGAGATTCTATAATAGAATGAGAGTTGATATCTGGATTCTGGAGTTGGACAGCATAGGAAGAGTGGACCGAACAAGTCAACAGACATGCTAATCATGTATGAAGCAAATAAACAAGAAATAAAAGAAAAAGTAAACAGCCAAAAGAAAGAGAAACAGGAACCACGGCACTACCAAAGAACCACCCTATGCTGCAAAATTATCAGGTTTTAATATGAGCTCCCTGATCTTCTATGTTACTGAAATATGTGCCTATAGATATACCAAACAGTAGAAAGGGGACCTCTGCAATGCAGCACTCTATCATTAGGCTATCTCACTTGCAGTATCTGAAGCAAGCACGAGATGCACCTACAGGAAACACTTACGAACTGAATTATGTTTTGCATCAATCTTTAGTATTACAAAACTATTTGTGTTTCCATTGTAGTTGAAAATACGACCCGAGTTGACTTGACCTCCATCCAAATCAGGACAACTCAAAGACTCGGTCAGGTCTTTTTACAACTGAACCCAAAAATAAAAAATAAAAAAATCTGTGCATTTAATTACTGAAGAAGTTTAACATAAAATCCATCATCAATTAGTGCATGAAGGAACTATATAAACACAAAAGATGCCACACCTTAAACAAAAAATCATAATAACCTTTTCCCATCTAAAGCCAAAAAAAGATTCAGATCAAATATGCGATACAAAACCTGAGCAACTCAACTTAGCCAAGTTTCAAATCAGCACGACGAGCTTCAGAATTATGGTTTCCATAGAGTAGACATCAAATGCATTGTGAATAGAATCAACATGCCTAAAGAAAGATATGACACTATCCCCACATACCCAGAATAAATTGAAAGAAGCACAAACCATGGGAGACTTCACTACACACCTAAAAAAATTAGCATCAACTGCAGAACAAGAGAATCAATTTGGCGGATTCATTAAAGCATGTTATAGAACCATGATAACACATATTCCCCACAGTTATATGCATAAATATAACTATTTACCTAGTGGACTTTCATGTTAGGAGAAGATGATGAAAGTAATGATTTCTCAGCTTGTTTAGAGCTGTGATTTCTGTGATTCCTCCACCAAGCAGTATTTTAATGACAAGTATATTTTTAATTGGAAAAGATTGTGGTCAGTGTGCACCAAGATCAGTGCATGTTATCTCCCACAATCCAAAGATGGTGGACAGGAGTCCCAACCCTTATTCAAAATGATATTTACAAATTCCTTTTCAAATGACGTGTTGGATTGCTGGCCGTCATCCTTAGTTGGTCCGAGATATGCATGCACTGGCTCTCAATGTACACTAGCTGAAATGAAGGCTGGCCCTTCTTTGTTAGTTTGCAATTGTCAACTTACATTAATAGATAGATTAGATTAATTTAAATGTAGATAGTTTGTCAATAAATTGGTTGCGAAAAAGAGAATATTTTCCACATCATGGATACAGAGAAGTCAGTGTCCTAAGTCTACTCTGATTACCCCTCGTCCCCCTCCTTTCCAGCTTTGGTTTATTGCATTCCAACCATTACAATGAGTCTGCCTGGGGTGTGAGGAGGGTGTCAATGTCATTTCCCAACAAAATAAAACAGCTCAATCATTGGAATTACAATAAGAGAATCAATCCTCGGGTTTTAAAAGATCCTGAAAAAGAACCTAGAAATTGTATAGAAACCAGAAGTGGGTAGCTGGATTTGCAAATCTGAAATAAACCCGGCTAAAATTATTATTATAAAAAAATAAAAATAAACGTGCAGGCAGGACTAAAATAATGCACTTTGGGAACAAGCGCAAGCATGGAAGATGTGTGCAAGTTCCTGAACCAAAATCAGGCTGGTCCTCTAATCAGGTAGACACATTATAACAGAAACAATAATTGGTTAAAGGAATCAAGCAACGGTCTACATGCAGCATACAAATGATCCCACCTGACTGGCCTGGTTTCTACACCAGGGCACATACACAGCAAGGTTTTAAAATAATAATAATAATAATAATAATAATAATAAAGCATCATTACACCTGTCATGATGAGCATTATAATGGTTGCATCACACTATGGATGGAAAACAACTGTTAAAGGAAGAACTTCATTTTCTCAATAACAGACCTTGTACAGTGGAATAACAACAATAATGTGCCATGTGGAAGCTATTTTATATCACACAGCATCGCATCATTAGGGTTCGTAGTGCCATCTTTGTGTAGAAGAATGGCCATTATTTCCTATTTTCCCATATTCCATATCATAACAGCCATCAACAGTAATGCAGGTTGCTGCGCAGTTGGCCAGTCCTAGAAATGTCCCGGATCACATTCCAGGATGGCCAAAAGTAGGATTGAAATCATACTCAAGTAGGTAGACTTTGCAACTCTGGTCTGAAAGTTTACCTAAAAGAAGAGGGGCTTCAAAAGTGCACTCATGTGCATTCTAGCTACAATAGAGCTGGCTCTACAGCCATTAGATTACTAGTGTGATACTAATAAGCCACATGGCACCCAAACACAAAAAAATGATATGTTTATTGTCAGAATCGCACTTGCAGTGCAATCTGGTAGTTTAAAAGCTAAGGTGTCTATTCGGTCTCTCTTCCCCCTCAATGTCGTCGTCGGCATCACCATCCAGTAGGAACAATTCCTGTAACTAGCAAGAATTGTAACATAGGGGGGGATGACATTTGTAACATAGGCACTTCTCCCAACATGCCTGCATCGCTGCCCATGACATTTATTTTATGGGGCAGCTTGTACTTTTAGTGTATTTGAAGCAGTGTTGAGTGTTGGTTCGTCTCTTTGATGCAATGATGCCATTGAAGTTTTTCTTCTTGCATGCATGCCAGCCTAACTGTCGCCACTAAAGTAGTGGGCTGGAATATTCAAAACCACTGAGCCAATCTCTTCCTTTAGTCCTCCAATGAAGCAACCCACAAGCACCTTTTTCATTCATCCTTCAACTTTTTGCAAGCTGCTCGAAATTAATTAAATAGTGGCAACAGTTCCCATTTGTTTAATTTTGAGAGTGCACCATCAAAATCTTCACATTCAGTTGGTCCAAAATGGATGCACAAGCCCTTTATGAAATGGCCCATGGTTAGATCACTTCCGTTTTCTCACACCACAAATACCATTGCACCGCATCTCCTTCTGAGTGAAAGGCCGCTGATAGAACCTTCTGCTCCTCCGGCATTTTTTTAATTTGAAAATTCGTTCAACACAATAAGCCCAAGTAGTCAGATCTTTGCCGCCAACTTTGGAAAGTTGAGACGTGTGTACCTTGCTTGGATGGGTGCCATGCCATCTCTATTGCTCTATTGGCTTATTGTAACATCCACCTGATTTTCTGTTCACACCTCTATTGAATTCTTTAGTAAACCCCCACCCCCTCCCCCCAAAGTTCCGGCCCAAAAGTCTCTTCTGTTTTTTTAGACCCACTTCCCAGCATCCAAACACAATTTTTGGATTCTCGGCTCAGTTCCCAATATCAAAGCAAAACACAACTAACGGAATCCAATTCCCAAACTTGAATTCTTAAGTAATTCCCAAATTCTGAGTCGCCAAATGATATGTGAAATCAAGTGGCTTAAAGCTACAGCGTGTGCTATGTACGATGCACATGTGTGGGCCGGCACTACCAAAACCACTAAAAGAGACTGTAGATGATTGATACATTACCCTCTATGAGTGCATTTTTGCTGCAATTTTTTCATGGTTTTATTTAGATATTTTTAGCAATAATTATTGCTAATAAGTGGTTTTTATTTCAATCCAAATAAGCTGTTAAAAGTTGTTGATTTGTTTTTATTAAATTCAAATGAGTTGTTAAGCTGTTAGATGTTGGAATTGTCGGGGTCAAGCTGTTAGGTGATTGGAGTTGTTAGATAGTTGGAGTCATTTGAAGGGAATTAGTTGAGGTTTAAGGAGATGAGGAAAAAGCAGTGTAGAAAATCATATTTTTCTCTGAGAATTCTGAGAAGGAAATTCTCCCAAATGAGAATATTTGCCCAGGGTTGCTACATTATGTTTTTAGCAGTATCAGTAGATTCGTTGCAAACTTCCATCGGATCTTCACGAAATGAAAAATAGAAATAGCTCGAATCATGTTTCTACAAATTCGAGAAAAAAATTCAAAAAGATCAATTTAATTACACTCACCGAGACAGTTGAGGGGTCGTAGATGGGATCGGAGAATCTGGAGCTGGAATGCTCTTCGGTGAGAGAAATACTTCCGCTCTCAGACGCAATCGATTCCCAGGGTTTGGGCGGGAGCCAAGGAGCTTCTCCTTCAGGACTCAGATTTCGAAGCATCGAATCCAAGTTCGAATCGTTGGCCATTTGAAGATGAGCGAGGAGCGTGCGATCGAGAGCAACAAAAAGGAGATGCTTCCACAAGGACTTCTACGTGCCTGAGAACTGCAATCTGAATGAAATTGGTGCGAGGTTGGAGAACGGAGCTGTCTACATGACCATGCCGGAAAATGCCACTCGAGCCGTAATCGGCGCACGGATTGTTAAACCACCCATATGAACCAAACAAAGCCCTTAGGGTTCCTCTCGAGGGTTAGGTTCTTGGAATTGCATTGCAAAATGAAAATTGGAGTTGAATGAGAGAGGGGGAGGAGTGAGGAGGGAAGGCTATTTGTATCTTTTTCTCTTTTTGTTTTTTGTTTTTGTTTCTGGATTTGAACTGTAGCCCAGAGAGAGCTGCTTGATGGAACAGCTCAGTGGGCGATGCCGTGGGAAACGGATTGGCTGGTGCACCACACACACCAGCTATATAGCTAGTGTATTGACGTCAGCAAGTTCTGTGGGTCCCGTCATGATGTATGTCTTATATCCAAACCTTCCATCCATTTCGAGAGATTGTCTTAAGGCTTGAGACGAAAAATAAGACAGATCTAAGGATCAAGTGGACCACACTACAAAAAGTAGTAGGGGATTGAACGTCTACCATTGAAACACTTTTGGTGGTCGCAGAAGTTTTAGATCAAATTTCATTTGTTTTTACTCTTCATGCTGGTCTTTTTGACCTTACGAACAGATTGGATGGAAATTAAATGTTATGGTGGGCCCTACAAATTTTTTAATGGTGAAAATCATTCCCCCCGCTGCTATTTGTGGTGTGGTCCAGTTGAGTTTTGGATATGATTCATTTTTTGTCTTGTGCTCGAAAATGATCTCGTAAATTTGATGAACGGCGTGGATATAATAAATGCATCCTGTTGGGGGCCATGTAACTTTGATCTCCTTTGAACCGTTCGTACATAGAGCTGGGCATTTTATATTCAATCCGGTGTATCCGACCCAATAAGACCCGATCCGACCCGATTCGAACAGAACTGATGGTCTGGATCGGTCAAGATCAAGTAGCCCCATCTAGATCCGAAACATTTTCGGGTCGGGTACGGATAACACACGTTCCGAATCGACCCGATCCATAATCCGATCCGATTGGATCCGATTCAGACCGATCCAATCCGAACCGTGTGTGCGTGTGTGTGTGTGTGTATTTGTTTTTTTTTTTTTTACTTTTAAGTTTTACTCTACCCCTTTTTACCCTACCCTAATTGCACCCAAAGAACGCTCGCCGCCTACCCACACCTGTAGATCTCGAACCCTCCTTCGCAACCTACTTTTTAGCCTACTCGCACCTGAAGAATGCTCGTCGCGCTGGATTCGGAATCCCCGAATCTTCCTGATCCCAATTTCCATCGGCCGAGGTAAATCTCTCTTTCTATACCTCTCTCTCTCTCTTTATCTCTCTCTGCAACTCTTTCTCTCTCTCCGTCTCTCACTACAACTCTTTCTCCCTCTCTAATCGGGCGCGGGTTAGTTACTGACAGGTTAGTAGCTAAAGTCGCTACTAAAGTGACGTCACTTAGTTTCATGGGCCCCACCATGATGTATGTTTTGTATCCACGCCATCCATCCATTTGGAGAGATCATTTTAGGGCAAGATCCAAAGAATGAGTTAAATCCAAAGCTCCAGTGGACCCCAGCAGAGAAAACAGTGGGGCAATGACGCCCACCATTAAAAACTTCTAAAATCCACAAGAGTTTTAGATCAACCTGATATTTGTGTTTTCCCTTCTTTCATGTCCTTTTAAACTTTTGAACAGGTTGGATTTCAAATAAACATTATGGTGGGTCGTAGGATAGTTTCAATGGTGGGAATCACTCTCCCCACTGTTTTCTGCAGTGGGGTCTACTAAAAATTTTTATTTGCTTCATTCTTTGGTTCATATTCTAAAATGATATCTCAAAATGGATGGACGGTATGGATACAACACATACATCATAGTGGGGCCTATAGAACTAGGTGACGTCACTTCAGTAGCCTAATCCGCGGCCCACCCGTTCTTACAACCCGGAGCTCGAGGAGCGTCAGTGCTCGTCTTCGCATGACACGTACCTAGAGCTATTATAGCCGGTGTCAGCTATTATTCTCAGAGAGAAATGCTACAATGCTCTCGGGTATATAAGATATCATGCTCCTAATTGCATATGGACACTTAGACAGTCCAATCCGTTAATCTAGACTGTTCATTAGGTGTGATGTTAATTTCAATGGCTCTCATGCAAATATCATGCCAATATAACAAGTTCTATTGTTTCAATCAATGGCCTTTTAAATGGACGGTCAAGACTAACTTCACAAAAATAGGTCTAATCGAAAATATAATCTATTTGTTCGTTAGGACTATCATGGATTGCTTATGATTCTAAAGAATCACTATTGTTTATGCAATCCTAACCAATGATGATTGGATCATATGATTAGTTCCATTTTTACATGATAGCCCATGAATTGTGTCCTAGACTTAATGGACAGTTTAGATAAATTGATTAGATGGTCCAAGTAAACTGATACAAATAGGAGCGCTATAAGTTAATAGTGCACCCGAAAGCACCGGAACATCTCTTCTTTAAAAATAATTTCGTTTTTGCCTCTGCTACCAGGCTACTGTACATTTTTTTTCCTCTTTTGTTAGCTTGTTAGTACACCCTATCCCTAGCACTGTACTTGAAGCTTCTTCATGAACCTATGCGATTTGAAGCTTCTTCAGGAAGTTATAAGCTGGTGTGAGCTTGTGTGGGGCCTGTCTTGAATTTTTTGGTTTATCCACACCATCCATCAGTTTTTTCATATCATTTTAGGGATTGATATTAAATTTTAAGTATATTCAGTAATCAAGTACATCGCACCATAGGAAACAATGAGAATAATGATTCTCATACTATTGAAAAAATTGAATGAACCCAACTTTGCCCAATCCGATCCGACTCGAGTTTCCTGACCGAGTCAGACTCAGATCAGTTCTAAGTCAGTAGAGTTCGGATCTGTTCGAGTCTGATGACCCGAATCCGGCACCGGATCTGATCGGGTTCGGATCACACCTTGCAAATTTCGAACCAAGTCGAGTTGGACCGAATCCGATCCAACTCGGTCAGATGTCCAGCTCTATTCGTACACCTCGGAGCTCGACAAGCGTCAGTGCACGTACCTACGGGTGTACATTGAGTCAAACCAAGTAGAGTTGGCCTCGGCTCAACTCGGCCCGGCCACTGGCTGACCTAGCTCGAACTCGGCTTGGCTCGGTCCTCAAGCTTGACTGCCCAGCTTGGCTCAGTCTGGACAGCAGCTCGGCTGGCTTAGCTGAGTTCAAGCCAAGATCGAGCCGAGTTCGCCATTGGGGCATTTTCACGGACACCTGGATTGCACCTTCAAAATCTCAGTATAGTTGAGATAGCAACAATAGTTTTACAGATATTTCATCAAACATCTTCTAAGCAACATAAAAATCAAGAAAAAAAGAGTGTTGGTTTCATATACATACCTTCCTTGCCACCGACCACACTTCTTTGAGTCATTTCAACAAACACTTGGTGAGCAACATCAATATCAAAGTAATTGAGTCACTAAACTGATTCGATCCATATTTTATTCAAGCTGGGTTCGATCGGAGTCGAGTCAAGCTGGGGCCAACTCGAACTCATTTTCGAGCTCAAAAAATCAGCTCGACTCGCCTCGAACTCAGCTTCGAACCGAGTCGAATCGAGCTTTTTCGGGTCAATTCAAGCGAGCTAAACGAGCTAACTCGGTTCATGTACACCCCTACACGTACCTACACGAACTATATAGCTGGTGTGTGGTACACCAGCCAATCTGCTTCTAGGTGATACCTTGACTGTGGGGCCCACCTTGATGCATATGTTATATATCCACGCGGTCCATCAATTTTTCCAGATCATTTTAGGTTATGATCCTAAAAATTAAGCAGATTCAAATCTTAAGTAGACCACACGATAAGGATTGAATATCCACCATTAGAAACTTCCTAAGGGCCGCAAGCTTTGATCAAGCTAATAGTTGTATTTTCCCTCCATCCAGTTCCGTATGACCATATGTTGGATGGCAAATAAATATTAAAATGTTTTACTCTCTTGTTTAGAATTGGAAAGTAAAGTTTTGGCAATGTAAACACACAGTCTATTTACCGGTAAATAAATTACTAATTAAAAGCAAATAGAATAGCATGTAAACTAATTATACCTTAAACTATTTTTAGGTGTAATGTATTTACAACTAAAAAAAAATTACAGCCATCTAAACGACCCCTAGGCTAAGATATTGTTAAGAATGAGATTTCTAACTAGAGTATCTTAATGGCAAGGTGACAAATTTGACTCTTGGCAATTTCTTGGCCCATAAATTTTCCAAGAAATTGTAACAAATTGAGGCATTTCTTGTATATTACTGAAAAATCTTGCCAAAGATAAAATTGTTTATTATAAATTAATAAGTAAATTAACACACACATATATGTATATAACAATTTCTTTAAGGTTTTATTATTATTATTATTATATAATAACACCAAAAAAAAAATGATATTTTAATATCTTCCAATATTTTGAAGTCTTATGACAATATCACGATAATATCATCACGTGGATGCTGCCCCGCGTGCTCGACCCTTCCATCCTCTAATAGAGTCCATTGTGAGGTGAGAAAAGATGGAGATTCGTGTGCTGGTCATTTGATTTTGGTACAAGGCGGTGTGAGGTGTATATGATTAGTTTGGTTTGGTTTTACTTTTTTAGTTGTGCAATACAATTTCAAGGTGGGTAAAATAGTGTGTTTGAATACTTGGAGTTGTCACTAGTCGATTAGGCTACCGGCGGCTAGAGTCCACGGGCTTGCTTTGCAATTGGGGAATCATAAAAAATTTCGACCTAAATGACTCCCATAGTTAGCTTGCGATCACAAAGGTCTAGATAAGGGTCGGTTACAAAAGACGGAGGGATTAAGCATCCTCTCCTACCCATATTTGTACAGTCTTTACTTCAAGGAATACCTACAATAATAATACATGCCTAGCCATGCTTCGCATAGTCTTATATGATGGTTGGGCAAGCAAAGAAAAAAAAAAAGTTTCATAGTCTTGCTAAGCAAAGTCAAGAGACTTCGGACAAGCGAGCAGAAAAAGTAAAATAACCAAATAAAAGTGAATGCAGTTAAAACACATAAGATAACAGTTGATATGTTGGAATGTTCAAAATAGAATACATTCTAAGCTTGATTGATATGTGAGAAAGAAAAAGAAAATTTCCGTCATAAAAAGGACAACCAAATATCCTTATGTGTGACCCTACTCTTGAATGGGCTAACTTTTTAGAAAAATTAACTTTCTTTCTTTTTTTCTTTTTTTCTTTTTTTTTGTAGTTGACTTGTGTTGAGAAGAATCTAGGCATATGTGTGGTGAATCATAGACTCTCTATACAGCAACACCCTTTCTTTATGCACCGGATTGGATGACTCTTGATCTATGAAGGATTTCTACCATTTCTACTACCATCAAACCGGATACCGGAGGACACTTAGCATAAATTTGCCATGTAAGATCCGCTAGGGGGTACTATCCAGATCAATGGTCGGTAAGAAACGGTGCCAGGTGTCTGTCGGCTCACAATGGGCCAATGGTCTCTTTTCCTAACCATTCATTCTCTTTGGAAGGGAGTTTGGTCCCAAAATTTCTTTTTGGTAGGCTTTCAAACGTTCGTTTAGGGTGTGTTTGGTATGTGGAATTGAATGGTATTGAATTGTATTAGATGGGATTAACATCATTATTGCACAATGATTGTATGTCTGGAAATACTATGGTATTGTAGCCATCCAATCTCATGTTTGGGATAAAATTTTTGCTATGGAAAAACACCGGACCAAGCAAAATCAAGTTTGGCGGACCATGGAATTGTAATCAACGGATCAAATTCACAATGGATGTCATTCACTTGTACACATAATCAAAATGTCACGTGTAAATAGTGTATATGGATGGGCGGCATGGATAAATGCATGCATCAATGTTGGGCCCACATGTGTAGTGGTGTTATGCCCTGAAAATCGGGAGCCGAGTAGAAGTCCAACTCCCGAGTTCCAACGCATCATTTATGCAACATGTTTAATGATGATTAATGTTGTCCATATTAGTGCATTAAACATGAGTGAGATCATACCAAAATAGCATATCATACTCCAAAGATAATTAAATTACGCAAGCGGAAGACTGTCATAGATGGATATAAAAAACATTTAAGTTATGGTACATCTCCAGAGTATAAACACCTCCCAGGTGAAATATTACAAATACTGTTTTAAGTTACAAAATGTCAAAAATATGAGAGTCCTCTACAAGTGTAACCCTGAAGCCCCGTCGATCAGAACGGTCTATATGAACCCGCCTGAATACTGTATATACGAGAAAGCATCTTCCTCGTCTTCGAAATTTGGCTCTGCCTCGCTAGTCGGGTCTCCATCTGCAACTAAGACAGAGTCTGGTTGGTGTTTAAAACACCGTCCCGTCACGTGGGAGTGAGTGATCAACTCAGTGGAACAATAAAGCAAATGTTAACATGTTATCAATTCAGTCAAGTAGTAATAATAAAGCAATACAATCGACCATTCCTAAGTACTCTGATTAATGGAGGAATAATATGTATAAATGATGCATGCCCTCGCCTGCACTCCCTCAGCGATCTTCATCTAACGGTCGCGCATGTCAGTCACTTCCTCATGCTCTCTACACATCGTCAAATTGCACATGCAATGCAGTGCATGAGCGTGATTACCGAGTTCTTATTAGTCCTTTTCATACAGCAGGATTGAGAAGCTAAGGTACCTCCCTTATATCAATTCACAAACGATGATCCATTCTAGGGTCATCAGTCCTAGCAGTTCTCATACGATGTTGCGGTTCTAGGTTACTGTAAAGGACTTGTCACCTTATCAGTGCAGACCTAATTTGTACTCTTGTTGCTATGGAAAGGCTCATCGCCTCTACATAGTCTTAACGTACCCTCGAGGTCACTACAAAGGGCTCGTCACCTTATTAGTGTAGGCCGACAGCTCGAATACAGTGTCCCATAACACCGTATTCGGCTCACGAGGCTGTGTTGCTCATTGGACACTACGGGGAGGCTCATCACCCCAGCGTAGACCGACAGCTCGACCACGGTGTCCCATACCACCATACCCAGCTCATGAGTCTTTGCGGATCGAGGTACTAAGGTTAAAGGGGTTTTCACTTGTGAGTTTGGTACCTAAGATTCAAGCAGTAGCGTCCATTCATGGTGAACATACATCGGGTCAATCGGGTTACTTGACGAGCTCGACTAGTACGAGCGCACATTGAATTGATCGACATGAAGTGCGTAAGCACTCTATGTAGCCTAACCATTGCCGACAACCCAAGTATGGCTCGGATTCATCGAACACGTCCTCTGTGGTGAAACAACCTCAACCACCTATTCAGTTCCTTTTACCGATTGCCTAGACTATACCGTAGTCCCAAGCACATTTAATTATAACAGATAATCTTATAAGATAATCAGAGCAGTAATGAATTACATAATCTAATCATACAAGCATGTGAGCATTTGATAAATTTCAACTTAAACATGAATTCACACATATGCAATCCCTAAGTAAAATAAACAAAGAACATAAGTTACATGGAGGAAATCATACACATCATTAAGGTAGTTGAGAATCTCATCTCAACACCCATATAAAGTACAATTTACTACATACCTGTTCATTCAGACATTTCTACAAATACTTAGACTACTTATTCCAACATACATAACGTATGTTGGTAATAGCACGTATTAGGGCAAATCCTTTCACTAAGGAGTTGTCACGTATACCTCTACCATATGTCTACAACAGTTAATCATGGCAAACGCGAATCTGAATTCCATACTCATGCAATCATATCAACAAACACAAGAATACACTATATTTAACATAGTTCATAAATATGTGTAAAGTGCGGGAAACAATGTGTCTAAGCATTTGATAGCAATTTAAGTCAGTCATAAATCATTAACCGACATTGAAAGCCTTAAAAACCATAACCTATACGTTTATAGTCCGCACCTTTCGTCGGTAGACTCGTAGCGAACTCAATTTTACAAACTAAGTCTTGTCTACAGCACCACAATAGCCTATAACAGTGAATAGGTTAGCTAATTCATCTATTACGCTAGTCGAAAATCCTAAGACAAGTTAAGGTTAGGTTTTCTTACCCAAGTACGGAGTCGGAATCGCCTGTATAGCGATACATGAATGACGGTTGAGTGCGTGGAATAGCGGGATCGAATACCAAGAAGAATCTCCAACTCACTCTCTCACTTTCTTTCTTTTCCCTTTCTCTTTTCTCTATTCTCTTTCTTAGGGTTTTAGAATTCGTATGGAATATGAGAGAAAGTATTTAAGGTCCTTATATAAGCCCAAGATTGATGAAAATGGCCCCAGGGCCAAGGTATACTTAGGTTATATCAAAAGGGCGTCTATTTCAGCCCAACCGAGCACTTCTGGTGGCCCATTTTCCACGTGCGGTCGGACTTAAGCTCCTTGACATTGGATCTAGGTTAGGTTGAGTTTTCGTTCCGATCGGGTTTGCAGATCGACCGTGGCGGACCAGTTTCAATTCAACAGTCACGGTCACTCGATCAGGGCCACAAGTACATGGCCATGTATGAGACATTTTCCCTGATCCAAGGGTGTATTTGGGTCAGACTCGACTCAGATTACTTAAATTTAGATTTTATTTTTAAGGATATCCACGTTTCTCACACACTTTGTTCTGGGCTCAAGTTGTGCATTTCTAGACACAATTAAGACTTGATTTTCTAAGGGGTTGTCAAGTCCAGTAATGCGGTCATAACTGTATAGTTTCGCGGTCATCGGACACTCAACGTGCGGTCCAAGTCCTATAAGGAGTTTCGGTGTGCTCCCAGGAGCAACCGGGTTTAGGGATGGATTCTAGATTTCAGGGTAATGTAGCGTCAATGATTTTATACATTTTAGGTCTTTCAGATCATATTTAAAGCGATTAGTGCTAATTTCACAAGTACTCTAGTTTAACACTTGTTAATATTAAATTAATTTCTAAAGGTTTTGGTCCTGGGTGATTTCTGCCTGAGGTGGTACTCAGGTCCTTGTACGAATTTTTTCGAGACGTTACAATCTACCCCCATTAAAGAAAAATTCTATCCTCAAAATTAGTACCTTTTCGTACTCCTCGAGAATTTGAGAGTAGTTCTTTCAAATCTCGGCTTCTGTTTCCCAAGTAGTCTCTTCTTCCGTGTGATGCGTCCACAGCACTTTCACAAGTGGAATAACCTTGTTGCGCAATACTTGCTCATTCCTATCTAGGATACGCGTCGGTCGCAATATATATGTAGCGTCCTCGCTCAACTGCACCTACTCTCATCTGATAATGTGGGAAGGATCGAGAACTTATTTTTTCAGCATAGAAACATGAAACACGTTATGCACACCCACAAGTGGCGTGGGCAACGCAAGGCGGTACGCCACCACCCTCACTCGATCAAGTATCTGGAATGGGCCAATGAATCGAGGCGTAAGTTTTCCCTTCTTTCCAAACCGAATGACTCCCTTCATAGGGAAAACTCTGAGGAATACATGGTCTCCGACCTCGAACTCTAGCGGTCGCCGCCTCGTATCGGCGTAGCTCTTCTGTCTACTCTGCGCTGTCAGAAGTTAGCACCGGATAATGTCGACTTTCTCTGAAGTCGCCTGAACTAACTCTGGGCCAATCAAGTTCTTCTCGCCAACCTCTGCCCAGCAATGCGGTGCCCTACACGGACGCCTATACAGTGCCTCGTAGGGAGTCATGCCAATACTCGCCTGGAAGCTGTTGTTATAGGCGAACTCTGCATAAGGAAGGCAGTCATCCCAACTGTCCTTGAAATCCAGCACATAGGCCCGCAACATATCTTCTAGAATCTGATTCACCCGTTCCGTCTGCCCGTCAGTCTGTGGGTGGAACGCGGTACTGAACTTCAACTTTATACCCATTGCTTATTGGATGCGAGTCCAGAAAATGGATGTAAATCACGTGCCTCAGTCCGACACGATCTCCAAAGGAACCCCATGCAAACGTATGATCTCCTTGATGTACAACTTGACCAACTCGTCTGCAGAGTTCGAAACTCTGATAGGGAGGAAATGAGCCGATTTCGTCAACCGGTCCACGATCACCCAAATAGAGTCATAACCCTTCCTCGTCTTCGGCAGCTCTGAGATGAAATTCATGGAGATGAAGTCCCACTTCCATTCAGCTATGGGCATGAGCTGAAGTAAACCAGGAGGTCGGCGATGTTCTGCCTTAACCTGCTGGCACGTGAGGCAACGTGATACATAATCTGTTATATGGGTCTTTATATTGTCCCACCAGTACGACCTCTTCATGTCGCGATACATCTTCGTACTACCAGGATACATTGTCATCCTTGAATCGTGAGCAGCCTCAAGAACTTCCTTTCTCAAGTCAGGGAGGTTCGGGACGCATAGGCGGCCACGGTAACGTAAGCCCCCATCCGTGCCAACACTCCACTCTGAGTCCTCATTTGCACTAACCTGCTCTCTCATCTTCGCCAATAGTTCATCGTCTGCCTGAGCTACGATAATCCTGTCATTAATGAGGGGTTGTACTCGAATATGTGCGATGCTCTCATACGGCTCCTCCACCGTGAGTTTCTGCTCAAAGTCTCGCACGAACTCTACCATGTCCCACTCTGCTACCATCAATGGAGCCGCAAATGACAATGCCTTCTTATGGCTTAGCGTGTCTGCCACAAGGTTGGCCTTGCCAGGATGGTAAGAGACTTCGAACTTGAAGTCCTTCAGGGTCTCCATCCATCGTCGCTACCTCATATTCAGGTCTCGCTGAGTAAATATGTATCTGAGACTCTTGTGATTGCAAAATAGCTCGAACTCCTCTCCGTAGAGGTAATGTCTCCATAGCTTCAATGCAAAGATGACAGCTGCCAACTCTAGGCCATGTGTAGGGTAGTTCTCCTTGTGTTTCCTCAACTGTCTCGAGGCATATGCAATCACCCTGTCCTTTTGCATAAGGACACAACCCAAACCGACACGAGACGCGTCTGTGTATATAACCTACTTGACCCCTTGCTCTGGCAATACTAGCAAAGGGGCAGATGTCAACTTGTCCTTAAGTTCCTGAAAAGCTGCTTGTGCCTTTTTCATTCCAGGCGAACTTCAGATCTTTCCGTGTCAACTCAGACAAAGGTTTGTCTATCTTCAAGAAATCTCGAATAAATCGTCGATAGTAACCTGCCAGACCAAGAAAACTCCTCACCTCGGTAACCGAACGGGGCTGCTCCTAGTCCTGAACTGCGGCTATCTTAGTAAGGTCCACAACTATCCCTTCCTTGGACACCATATGTCCCAGGAACTTGACTTATTTTTTCCAGAAGTCGCGCTTCTTGTATTGTGCAAACAATTAGTTTTTCCTGAGTGTATCGAAGACTGCTCGCAGGTATTCCTCGTGCTCTTCCCGACTCTTGGAGTATATCAGGATGTCATCAATAAACACAATGACAAATCGGTAAAGGAACGGCCGAAATACCCTGTTCATCAAGTCCATGAACACAGCCGGAGCGTTCGTAAGGCCGAACGACATCACAAGGTCCTGAAAGCCGCCTTCTGCACGTCCTCATCCCTAACGCGTAACTGATGATACCCTTACTGTAGATCGATCTTTGAAAAATACTGCACCCCTTTCAACTGATCGAACAAATCATCTATCCTGGGCAAGGGATACTTGTTCTTCACCGTCACCTGGTTCAACCTGCGATAATCAATACACAATCGCAGTGAACCGTCCTTCTTCTTCACAAATAACACGGGTGCTCCCCAAGGAGACACACTCGGCCGTATGAAGCCAGCATCTAACAGATTGTCGCTGTTTCCTCAGTTCCTCCATCTCACATGGAGCCATGCGATAAGTCGGGAATGAAATATGTGTCGCACCAGGCACAAGGTCGATCGTGAAGTCGATCTCGCGCCGAGGGGGTAGTCTAGGTATCTTACTGAACACGTCCTCAAACTCTCGAACCACTAGTGTGTCTTCAAGTACCAGGCCGTCAGTATTCTTCAGTAAGGAAGCATAACAAAGAACTCGAAAAGGGCAACTGATCTGCATGAGAAACGTAAAGGGCGTGCCCTCAGGCCCGTGAGCTGTCACTAGTCGGGTCTTGCAGTCAATCTCGGCCCTCACTTCAGTTAGCCAATCCATACCAAGGATGACGTCGAAATGGTATATCGTGGTGACAATCAGGTCAATGCATATCGTCCTGCTCCCAAGATCTATCAAGCAACCCTCACACATTTTTGTGGCATCCGTAAAAGTCCCTGGTGCTGCGATAACTTGCACCCCAACCATCGGAGTTGTCTTTAGCCCTAAGCGCTGGACTGTAGAACATGATAGCACGGATATAGTGGATCCCGTATCCACCAACAGAAATATAGGGGTACCTTCAATGTGGGCGGTGAGCTCGAATGCCAAAGGTACGGTAGCTGTAGAATCAGACGCCTCCGCTGTAAGTGCATGGACGCGCGCCTGCTGAGACCGGTTGGGCTAAGGAGCCATAGGTCGCTGAGGCGGCCTACATCGAGGTTCGGGTGGCCGGAATGATGGATGAGCTGGTGCCGAGTGTAGAGGTGGTGCTGATATAGCCTGGGAAAGCTGGCGGTTGATCCTCTGGGGTGGTGAGAAGCCGCTATCTCTCATCCTAGTGAAACAATTCACCTCCGTGTAGCTTGGCCTCTTACAGTAGGCACACCACATATCAGGTCGCCTTACAGGGGCGGGTGAAGCCGTCAGCCTCGGCGGTGAATCTGTCCGTGGCCTCTTCCTAAGGAATGGTCTGATCTGAATCTCTGGTCGCGGCCTAGGAGCCATCGATGCTCGTGTACGGGATTGCCTGTCCCTGTCCTACTCAGCTCTCATGGACATGCTCACTAGCTCAGCATAGCTAGGTATGCTAGCGCAGCACATCTTCGAGCGAATATCTGGTCGCAGGCCCTCAGAAAAATGCCTCATACGCATCAGCTCCTCTGCCAGAATCAACGGGGCGTACCTGCCCAACTCTGTAAACCTATTCTTGTACTCTGCCACTGACATCCCTTCCTGTCGGAGGCGAAGAAACTCGCTCTCCTTCTCGTGGTGATAGGTGATGGGATAGTATTTCTCGTGGAAGCGGGTCTCAAAATCTGCCCATGTCCATATGTGTCCGACCGCCACAGTACGGAGGACACTATCCCATCATAAGTTGGCCTCCTTCTCGAACATGAAAGTGATCAACTCCACCTGCTCGGGCTCTGTGTAGTGCAGCGGCTTTAGCATCTTAGAGATGCGGTCAAGCCAATACTCGGCCTCCTTGGGTCTGTGAGTTTTATAGGCTAAGTCTTGTCTACGGCACCACAATAGCCTATAATAGGGAATAGGTTAGCTAATTCATCTATTACGCTAATCGAAAACCCTAAGACAAGTTAGGGTTGGGTTTTCTTACCCAAGTACGGAGTCGGAATCGCTTGTATAGCAATACAGGAATGACGGTTGAGTGGGAGGAATAGCGGGATCGAATCCCAGGAAGAATCTCCAACTTACTCTCTCACTTTCTTCCTTTTCCTTTTCTCTTTTCTCTATTCTCTTTCTTAGGGTTTTAGAATTCATATGAAATATGAGAGAGAGTGTTTAAGGTCCTTATATAGTCCCAGGATTGATGGAAATGGCCCCAGGGCCAAACTATACTTAGGTTATATCAAAAGGGCGTCTATTTCAGCCCAACGAAGCACTTCTGGTGGCCCCTTTTCTACGTGCGGTCGGACTTAAACTCTTTGACATTGGATCTAGGTTAGGTTGAGTTTTCGTTCCGATCGGGTTTGCAGATCGACCGTGGCGGACCAGTTTCACTTCAACGATCACGATCACTTGATTAGGGCCACAAGTACATGGCCATGTATGAGACATTTCTCCTGATCCAAGGGTGTATTTGGGTCAGATTTTGACGGTCTGAATCCTTATATTTGGCGTGCAAGTGACTCGACTCAGATTACTTAAATTCAGATTTTATTTCTAAGGATATCCACGTTTCTCACACACTTTGTTCCGGGCTCAAGTTGTGCATTTTTAGACACAATTAAGACTTGATTTTCGAAGGGGTTGTTAAGTCCAATAATGCGGTCGTAACTGTATAGTTTCGCGGTCATCGGACACTCAACGTGCGGTCCAGGTCCGATACGGAGTTTCGGTGTGCTCCCGGGAGCAACTGGGTTTAGGGATGGATTTTAAATTTCAGGGTAATGTAGCGTCAATGATTCTGCACGTTTTAGGTCTTGTAGATTATATTTAAAGCGATTAGTGCTAATTTCACAAGTACTTTAGCTTAGCACTTGTTAATATTAACCTAATTTCTAAAGGTTTTGGTCCTGGGTGATTTCTGCCTGAGGTGGTACTCGGGTCCTTGTACGGATTTTTCCGTGACGTTACAAGTGGATTTCAAAAATCCATGGAATACCTGCATGTGACCAAATGCAATTTCATGGGACTAAATGCAATTCTATCCCACCTAATCCTAACTTTTTCCATCCTCTCCAAATGCTGGATGGAATTGCATAGGATCAAATGCAATTCTATCCCACCTAATCCCATCTAATACCCTGCGCCAAACGCTTCCTTAGCGGATAAGCGCAGTTTTATTGAAATGCTGCCAGGATAAGATAGTAAATTTTTGGTCAGTGCTGCCTAATGGCTTCCATTGGGGGATCACGAGATGGAGATCTATGGATCGAGTCTGTTAATCTCACCTGGGATGAGTCGCCATAACTTGGATGGTTTGGATAGTCAGCATGAATGCTACACGTGAAGGAGAAAAGTCACCACTATTTTCAAAATGCTTGGGAACTATCTATCATAGGACTTCATAAGAGTATAAGTTAAACAAGGAATTTTGAACTTTGCCCATCTAAAGAGGTGACCACAACACCAAAGCATAGTCCAACCAATACCAAGAAACCCAAAAGAGAGAAATAGAAAAGGAATGGCTCCCTTTGGAAGAAAACCCAAAGCATTTTGCCATTCAAACACGGACGGTAATGTCTCTCTCTATATGTATAAATCCATGCAAATTCAAGTTCCTCATTCAAAGACATTTCTTGCCTTCTCTTATTACGCGGATATATACCACATTACAAGAAGTAAAATTAAGTTGGAGAGAGAATTCAATGTGCGAAGCTAAGAAGTACCGCTCTTACGAGGATTTCCAGCCGTTGTTTGATTGGAAACAGGAGGATGGATTTGATACACTCGCCATCAATCTTCCTGGTATTAATCAGGCATCTAATGTTGATTTCTATTTATTATTAATCATTTTCAATTGGCCATGTAGATAGCTACTCAGCCAACATGTGCCAATGCGGCATGTGTGTGTGAGAGAGTGAGATTGTGGCCATTGATCAGGTGGGCCCCCCTTGGTTGTACCATGGCCCAAAATTCAGGGTGGTCCCTGTCATCATGTGGGCCACATGTACATTGTTGGTCAATCTTTATTTTCTTGCTTTTTTTTTTTTTTTCAATTGTCCATTTTTCATAGACGTCATATGATGACCAAGTCAGGGTGAAATTTTGGACCACAGAACATGCATGTGGCCCACTAGATGAGAGATTAGGATCCTGACGGGCATTTGCGGGGACAATAGCGGTTATATTTCAAGCTACTCATGCCCTTCAAGTAACTACTTCATTTCAAGTAACTAGTTTTGGTTTCTAGTACGTAGATAAATATGTTTAATAAACACATATTTATTAACAAAAAAATAAAAAAAATTATTTAATTTTTAATATTAAATAAATAATTTTTATAGACTCTCTTTCTTTTTCTTTTTTCTTTTTTTCCCAAAATTTTTAAATATCTTCTGTTAAAATCAATTTTAGTTTTTACTTATTTATGTGTGGTCCACCTTAAATATTCACCATCTATCTTGTGGGGCCAATCTTTGATTTGCACCATTCATTATCTTGTCGTCTTCAATGTGAACCCTCCACTGTGTGGGTTTTACCTTCAATATGGATCATCCACCTTGTAAGGCCCATCTTAGATGTGGGCCATCCATCATGCAGGGTCACCTTGGATGTGGTTTAACCATCATGCCATACATTAGATGTGGATTGTCCACCATGTAGGGCCACCTTTAATACAGACCATCCATTTGTAGGGCCCAACTTCAAAGCGGGCCTCCATAATGCGTAACCCGTCTCGGATGTAGGCCATTCATCATAAGGGGCTGACCTTTGATGTGGATTGTCCATTATAGGGCCCATCTTGATGTGGGACATCTCTTGTGTGGGGCCCACCATCAATACTAATTGTCCATCATGTGGGGACCACTTTCAATGGCCACCACCCATCATGTGGAGCCCACCTTTAATGTGGACCGTCCGTCGTGTGGGCCCACCTTCGAAGTGGATTGTTCATCATGTAGGGCCCACCTCCGACATGAGCCATTCATCATTAGAGGCTGACCTATGATGTGGACCATCCATTGTGGGGGCCACCTTGATGTGGGTCATCAATGATGTGGGGCCCACCTTTAATGTCTACTGTCATCGTGTGCAACCAATCTTTGATGAGGACCATCCATCGTGTGGGTCCCACCTTTAAAGTGGGTCGTCCATCATGTAAGGCCTGCGTTGGATGTGGACCATTCATCCTTAGGGCCAGACCTTTGATGTGGACCGCCCATTATATGGGTTCACTTTGATGTAGCCCAACCACCATAAAGGTATACCTTTGATGTGGATTGTCCATCATGTGGGTCCTTACCTTCGATATTCGTCGTCCATCATGTAAGGCCACATTTGATACTTATTATCCGCCGCCTAGAGATGACAAAGATAGATACCAAAGAGAAAGGAAAAGAAAGTGAAAAAGTCTACATCAACATGTAAAATTACTTTTACAAAAGGTGCTTCCCAAACTAAACTAATTTAGAAGAGTAAATTTTTCACGGAAAAAGTTACTTAAGAGGCGGTACCAAATAGGCTCACCTCAAGGTTGGTTTTATAAGTCCTTACAGAATGAGCTTATTCTACTAGAGTTTCTCGCGTGAGCCGATTGTGGTGTATGTCATTCAACTTGTCAAGTGGGGTCGCACCACCACCACCGTCAAATTTGGACATGTCAGAAATCAAGCAACCAAATCAAATGGGCTACACTTGAATTAGAATATTTTGAATGGTATTAATTATTTTTTATGAATTGGATCACCTTAGGATTGGATCTACAATATTTTTAGTTTCTCTAAAGATAATGTTAGTGTGCATCTATTGAACGGTTTGTATGTGAGACACATACCACGTAAGCCGAGAATCTCTACTTTGTCATAAAGAAAAAATAAAGAAGTAACTTCTCTTTTGGAAAAGCACTACCTAAGATTATCAGTTCCTCAAAAGGCACTATTTGGTAAAATTCAAATCTTGGAGGAAAATTGTGGTAAAAATCCCTTAAAAAATCTTCAGCTAGAGAAGAGTGTTTTAGGCCCAAAAAATTTGATGGGCCCAGCTAGGCTAGATTTGGGTCAGGCCCATAAGATGATGGGCAAAGTTCAAATCAGGTTGAGAGCCGGGCCATCAAAGCTCTTCTATTTTTTTAGCACAATGCTACTAATGTTAGTAAGCTCTAATCAATGAAATTTTGGTTACAGGATTCAAAAAAGAGCAACTAATAGTGCAATTTCTTAGCCATGGGAAGATAGAGATCAGTGGGGAACGGCAGATCGATGGTAACAAATGGAGCCGTTTCCATAAGGATTTCCACCTGCCTGAGAACTGTAACCAGAGCAAAATCATAGCGAAATTCGAGAACGGAACTCTCAACGTGACCATGCCGAGAACGGCCACACAAGTTTGCTCGTCCACATTGGAATGGTGTAAGCCCGGTGGAGGTGGTTTTTTCTTTGGTTTGGGTGTGGTGGTGGTTACTTTGGTTGGAGTGGCACTTGGGATATATGTAGCATGCACATGTGTAGGGAGATTTGGGAACTGAAAATGGCATTATGTTTTCACTGATTAAGCTATTATATAATTGGATTGTACTTTCATTGAAAAAAATGGGCTTTATTGGTGGCCAAAAACCACTACAAGAAAAAGGGGCTTTAGCCTCAGTTCAAAACTGAGGCTAAAAAGGTTTAAAACTGAGACTAAAGTCTTTAGCCTCAGTTTTGCCTCGGTTATCCAAACCGAGGTTGAAACCCCCGTGGCTAAAGGCTTTAGCCTCAGTTTTAACAACAGAGGCTAAAATGACTTTTATAGCCTCAGTTCTTCAAGTGAGGGTAAAAAGACCTTTTTAGCTTCAGTTTTCTCGAAATGAGGCTAAATCAAAATTTTAGCCTCCATTGTTTCCAACTGAGACTAAATCCAAATTTTAGCCTCAATTGCCTCCAACCGAAGCTAAATCTATTTTTAACTTCGGTTCTCAACAACCAAGGCTAAAGCCTTTAGCCACGGGAGTTGTAGTCTCAGTTTAGGCAACTAAGGCAAAATTGAGACTAAAGATAGATTTAGCCTTTGTTGGCATCAACCGAGGCTAAAATCAATTTTTAACATCATTTATCAATAATCGAGGCTAAATCTAGTTTCTGTCAACAAAAGCTAACAATATTATAACCAACCAATGATTGAATCTGTGCATGTTTCACCCATTTAACATCCATCAAGACAACAATCAACAAAATAATTAATGGTCAATTTAAAGTTTTCAAAACAAACAAACAAACTGCCACATAGCCTTCCACATTCAGTAAGGTCCCCTTCCACGTGACTATTTTCTCTCGGATCGGAGCATCATTTCCATGAGTTACCATCAATCCTGTAAAAAGGAAAACAGAAAACTAAATTATGATGAATATCATTAGCTTAGAAAGAAGAGCATGATCAGTCTTAAAATACTCACTGGAGGTTATTGTTTAATTTTCTCAACATGTGATTCCTGTACTTAGCGCTTAGTAGTTGAGTACAAACACGCACGTATGTATATGTACGTATAGTGTCAGATATGTACTGAGCAATCAAGCCACCAAAATTCGATAGCTTACCAAGCTACTCGGGGTACCAAAACCAAATGTGGAAGTAGATTATCAC
Source organism: Magnolia sinica (assembly GCF_029962835.1). Taxonomy (NCBI): domain Eukaryota; kingdom Viridiplantae; phylum Streptophyta; class Magnoliopsida; order Magnoliales; family Magnoliaceae; genus Magnolia; species Magnolia sinica. The sequence continues at coordinate 97,788,311 of NC_080578.1, forward strand.
CATGTAAGATCAACCTGCAAATCTTAAGCAGCCAGATCCTATGTTGGATATCTATTAAGTAAGCATCACATTTGTTGTTAATGCAGAGCTGGACACAAACCTATGCAGTAGCAAAAAAAATTGGGAGGGGGGAGGCCAATTTTGTCCAGCAGTTTTGTATAGAGCAGTGAATAAAATAGGAAGGTGATGGAACAGCAATGCATGCAAACGCTTCATGGGGAAAACTAGTCGAGGAAATGCAAGTTGGATGTACGACAGCCCAAAAAAAAATAAAATTGAAGGCAGGGAAATTCTGGAACCTAAAGGAGCAAAAGATCCTTTCAGAGGTGATGAGGTAAACAGCTAGCATCAGTTGCATAAAATTCAGAGAACTTGGGCTTGAATGTAGCAGAGACCCCATGATGTTGTAAAACTTGACCTCTCAGAAGACCATAGATGGGACATGCTATTAATTCCCAAGAGGTGGTGAGATAAACCACTATCATCAGTTGCATAAAAGTCAGAAGACTTGGACTCAAATGTAGCACAGACCCTATGATTTTGTAAAACTTGACCTCCCAAAAGACCATTAATGGAACATGCTATTAACGCCCAAAAGACCTAGTTCTTCACAATGGAAATCATCAACCACAGAAAGTGATAATGGTACATCTGATCCTGCAAAAGAATTTATGGTTTTTTCCTGGTTGTCATCTGGATACCCATTTTTCTCACAGTCATCAGAAGATGAAGTGCTTCTGAGAAGTAAAGCCCATGACTCTCCTCACCAGCATTTCTGCAACAGAATAAATACAATTAAGCCATTGTGTTCCGAGCTGGAGGATAACCAAAATTATAACATGACATCACCCACTCCTCTTCAAGACCTCTGACATCACCAACCCCAATCTTGCAATGCAAGCTTCTAAATAGATTTCAGAAATTCTAGGGAGAATGAATTTTTAAGACCCATGACCTGAGTTCCTGAGCCTGGCTCAGTTGCCAGAATGACCATCTGAAGATTGCTCTAGCATATCTGCGAGTTCCCAGAATCTAATGTTCAATATTCAGAAATTTCAATCTTGATAAATAGAAGAAATTACATGTTTAGCTAGTGGTGTCAGAAATAATGTAACAGTCCCAAATGATTGGCTAAAATAAAAAACAGTGAGAAGCAAGCTTGCATTTGCAGGAAAATGAAAGGGCAGAAAAATTGGAATATAAGAGAATGTCAAGTCCCAGAAGCACCTCAGCTAAGGTTAAAGAAATGCAAAATAAAATTATAGTCCCCAACAAAGCTCTCAACTGTTTTCTACCCATTATCATAGTTTCCTTAAGCACCAGTCATTAGATTCATGGAAGTTATTTCAACATTGTTGATTATAGTTAGTAACTTGTACATGCCAATATTACAACTAGACTGCATATGAGGGGGCAGAATAAAACTGAAAGGTTAGCACTTGTATTAAACAAGCAAACACGCCAAGGAAAGGCACGTTTTCTATAGATGGTGAGATGACCATTCCAGCTTGGAACAGAGGCTCTCCAGCAGACCTTAAGCAGAATTTTAAAAAATGAAAGAACCATTGCCAACAGCAAGCAGGCTGAACCAAGCACGCCTGCTGATTGACCAGCAAGACTGGCAATACGTAAAAGAAAGGATGTGGAGACAGACAAACTGGATGTGCCACATGCATGGCAGCCATTCACATACAATTCTAGAAAACTAATCCCCAAATGAAACACGGATATAAATTAACCACGGTCATAGAGATAAAAAAATTTTACGAAGAAGAAAAATTCCTGGCCTTAAGTTGCCCAGTCTAACATTCTAACAAATCATTGTTAGACTTGTTAACATTAAATCACAAATTTTGACATTGAATGTGGGAATAAAATGGCCAACAGTAAGCAAAAGCAATAAATGTCTCCCTGATGGGCATGTATGGACCCTGGACCTGGGTAGCTGAGGCCAACTCCTTTGCACTAGAATCTCCATTCTTGAATTTGCCAGGTCGCCTTGGGACAAAAAACCAGCTTGGCCTTATATTCAATAAATGAAAACAAACAGGAAAAAAGCTCCATCAAAAAAGAAAAAGAAAAAAAAGAAAACCCATGAGCTAAAAAACATCAAAATAAAAACCCAGAGCACAAATATATTACACAAGAGAAGGACAAAAAAAACATTATAAAGTACATCAATATAATTAAAAAGTAAAAAACATCAAATGATGTTTTGCCTATCCATTTCAAGGAGACAAATAATACATCAATATAATTAAAAAGTAAAAAACATCAAATGATGTTTTGCCTATCCATTTCAAGGAAACAATTATTTGTCTAAAAAGCGGAACAAATCTGCACAACTTGCACTATCCACAGGATACAACTTGGGATTCCATCAAGAAAAATATCTACAAGTAGCATCTATACAACCAAGCATGTGAAGGAGAATATCCCATGCAGTAGAGTTTCTTACCGGAGTTTCACCCTTTTGGACTGGAGGAGCATACTCAGGATCTCCTGGTTCAGCAAAATTGCTCACAAACTGTGCCATGCCTACAAAGAAACAGAAAAATGAATTTGCATGCTATGACGATCACTGATATCATATATTAAATGTTCTCACCAAAGGTACCAAATATTTGGAATCTGGATAAATTTATATTAGATGACGATCACTGATATCATAAGTAGGAATTTGTTATCCTAGATGATCTTGACAAGCGAATCATTTGCATACTGCATTTAGAGATTGTAATTTAGGGCTATGTGACTTTAAACTATATTTAATGTTCCTTATGTTTGCCCTTCCCCAATACAATCTGACATCTTGTTCTCGTCCCTTTAAGATGCTTCCTTTCATTCTGATTAAGTGCATAGCAATCTGTCTTATCGTATGTATTCAACCTTAAGTCTGGCACAACTCATCTCTCAATGTACCTCTTGTAGCACAGATGGGTCTTCAGAATTATAGATGAAAGTTTGATTAGTCTATCAAGTCCACCTTGGCTGACCTGGCATTCATAGCAATATAAATCATCATCAACATTATTATCATTGGCCTGCAACAAAAATTATAATAACTTCAAATAAAACGAAAGCTAAAACATTGTGCTTATAATTAGTAAAGCCATTCATAGCAAGTAACTTAAAACATTGTGCTTATAATTAGATTGGTGCCAGGTTGGCATGTAGAGCCACAGAGGAGTGAACCACTTACATGTATGCATCATTAAAAGCTTACAAGAGGGAGAGGCTACCTAATATAAGCCATACCTTAAAGTAAGATGATTGAAATGAACCAATATCAGATTCCTCCTACTGATTTCCTTATCATGAACTTCAACCGATATCAGATTCCTTCTACTGATTTTCCCTCTTAACTTCCCAAACACAATTGAGTCAGCAACATTTCTTTTAACTGCTTGTGATCCTCATTAGAGATGTCATAAGAGACTTCAAGAGGAACAAGGAAGTGAGATTTTCATCTAAAATATGAGATGGCTAATGAAGGAAAATACATACACTGCTTATAATCTCCATTGCAATCCTCCCTCTCTTTTAACTGCTCCGCTGCTTCAGTCTTCATTCACAAAGTTCTGATCTGACATTTCTGCAAACACCCAAATTCTCTTAGGTTACAAAGTTCTGATCTGACATTTCTGCAAACACCCAAATTCTCTTAGGTTTAAATTTACATGATACGAAGCATTTGCAGGCTGTCAATCTTCTTCGTTCTGCTTCTCTCTCTCTCTCTCTCCTTTTTAAATTTTTTTTTTTAAAATTTTAAATTTTAAATTTTAAATTTTTTTATTTTAATTTTTACAGATCTGATCTAAAAGCTTAGACTGACAATAATCCAAGTTAAAGATATGATGGCGCTGGAGCAGATTTTTCAATCCTTCGAGCTCTTTACAATGTGAGATTTTTTAGGAAAGCACTAATCCGTTTATCTACAGATCTAGATAACAGGGAGACTCAAAATTTTGGGGAAAAAAACAATAGATCTTGTTCCAGTACTAAGATTTGAACCTATTTCACCTAAAATCCTTATCCGGTTACAGATTTACAGGATACGGAACCAAATTCCTCTCTAAACCAGACGATCTAGGGTTCTCGATCGAGAAAAAATAAAAAAACAACAAAGAAATTCCAAACAAATCAAGAAAAACGAAATTGAGAGCTAGAACATCCGATCTTCGACGAGATTTAACGAGAAAATGTGGGAATAAGAGCAATACCGACCTGCACGTCCGAGAAACAAGAATTCCGAAGCTCCTTTCGCCATCAATCGACGAAATGGTTGGAACTGAAGAAAGAAATGGCGATTTCCGAGCAAAAATCGAGAGAAATGAGGGTTTTGGGAGACTTGCTTGGATTCGCTGAGACACCTTTTGCCCGAAATGCCTCTGAGTGAGAGGAACGGTGGCTTGCTTTTGTAGCAGAGCTTTACGGGAAATAACGAAAACGCAACGTCGTCCCATGCTCCTTTCTCAGTATATTAGCACGTGCCTGGGGCAATATTGGCCTCAATTTTCCATAACCGAGGAAAAAAGGGCATTGAACGAGAGAGCTCTGCAGGGCCACCATGACACGGCATCCACTCCATCCATCTCCCATGACAGATTATTTTAGAATGGGACCCACAATAGTAGGCTCATTCAACACTCCAATGATCCATAATGCATGGATCAGTAATAATGAGACTATTTACCTTTGAAATCTTATCGTGGCCCACTGTGATGAGTCCGGTAGCCTCAAGAAGGCTTCACTGATAGACGTCTTCAAGAAATTATTTTTCGGCCCACTTCCATAAATGAGTTTCCAAAAATGATGGACAGACTTTTAGCCTCGGTTACCAACCATCCGAGGCAAAATGACAGACTTTTGGCCTCAGTTACTCACCAACCAAGATAAAAGGGTAGATATTTGGCCTTAGTTGTTCACCACTTGAGACAAAAGGACAGACTTTTAGCCTCGGTTGCTCACCAACTGAGGCAAAAGGGCAAACTTTTGGCCTCAGTTTCTCACCAACCGAGGCAACATGGGAGACTTTTGGCCTCAGTTTTTAATAACCGAGGCAAAAGGGTAGACTTTTGGCCTCAGTTGCTCACCAACCGAGACAAAAGGGTAGACTTTTGGCCTCAGTTTTCAATAACCGAGGCAAAAAGGCAGGCTTTTGGCCTCGGTTTTCAATAACCGAGGCAAAAGGGCAGACTTTTGGCCTCAGTTGCTCACCAACCGAGGCAAAAGGGCAGACTTTTGGCCTCAGTTTCTCACCAACCGAGGCAAAAGGGCAGACTTTTAGCCTAAGTTTCTCAACAACCGAGGCAAAAAGACAGATTTTTAGCCTCAGTTGCTCACCAACCGAGGCAAAATGGCAGACTTTTGGCCTCGGTTTCTCACCAACCGAGGCAAAAGAGCAGACTTTTGGCCTCAATTTCTCATCAACCGAGGCAAAAGAGCAGACTTTTGGCCTCAGTTCTCAACAACCAAGGCAAAAGGGCAGACTTTTAGCCTCAGTTGCTCACCAACCGAGGCAAAAGAGCAGACTTTTGGCCTTAGTTGCTCACCAACCGAGGCAAAATGGCAGACTTTTAGCCTCAGTTTCTCACCAACCGAGGCAATAGGGCAGAGTTTTGGCCTCAGTTTCTCATCAACTGAGGCAAAAAGTGAATTTTTAACCTCAGTTCCTTTACAACTGAGGCTAAAAACCATATTTAGCCTCCTTTTTTTGAACCGAGGCTAAAAAATTGAGGCTAAAGGCCTACTTTCTTGTAGTGAACGCCCCTAAAAGTCCAAAAAACCGCCGGTAAAGGAATTACTGCCGGTCGTACTCGAGCCGCTAAAGGGGGGCGTCGCTGTATCTTTTACCGGCGCTTTTTATGGCTGCCGCTAAAATAGAGACTTTTACCAATGGTTTGGTAAAAAAGGAAGTTAATGCAACATGACAACCACGACCCATAACATGACAACTATGACCCATGCAAACCATGACCCATATAGCATGGCAACTATGACCCATGCAAACCACAACCCATATGGGCCGACATTAATGTATGTGTATAATCCATGCCGCCCATCCTTTTTGCCGTTTCATTTTAGGGCCAGGGCCCAAATATCAGCCCGATCCAGTGCTTGTGTGGCCCACAAAATAAAAAATAATGGTGGCTGTTGAAACTTTCCAGGCTCACTATGATCTTTATTAGAAGTGGATACTGCCCAAGTTAGGACTTTTGGGCCCACGGCGAGGTGATCGATAAGGTGGATAGATCAGATCACCACATCGTGGGCCTTAAGCTATAGTACCAATGGTTTGATAGAAAAGGAAGTGAACACGTTGAAAATCACGATCTATACAACATGACAACCACGACCCATATAACATGACAACTATGACCCATGCAAACCACGACCCAAATGGGTCACAATTGTCATGTTATATGGGTTGCAATTGTCTTGTTATACAAGTCGCAGTTGTATGGGTCGCAGTTGTCTTGTTATATGAGTCGCAATTGTATGGATCACAATTGTCCTATTATATGGGTTGCAATTGTCCTATTATATGGGTCGCAGTTGTCTTGTTATATGGGTCGCGGTTGTATGGATCACGGTTGTCATGTTATATGTGTCGCAGTTGTCTTGTTATATGGGTCGCAGTTGTATGGATCGCAGTTGTCTTGTTATATATGGGTCGTAGCTATCCCGTTATATGGGCTGTGGTTGTCATGGGTCACGGTTGTCATGTTATATTGGTCGTGATTATCATGTTATATGGGTTGTGGTTGTAATGTGACATGTGAAGTTCATAAGGATCGAGGTTGCCATGTGATGTAGACCCCACCTTGATGTATATGTTTAATCCATGCCGTTCATCACCTTCTCCATATTATTTCAAGATATAAGCCAAAAAATGAGTCAGATCCGAGTCATGAGTGGATCGCACTGAGGGAAACAAAGTTTCACTGTTGGAACTTTCTAAGGCCTATCGTTGGTTGTGTATAGGTCGTGTTTTGTATGAGTCGCAGTTGCCATGTTATATGGGTCGTGGTTGTCATGTTATATGGATCATGGTTTGCATTGGTCGTAGTTGCCATGTTATATGGGTTGTGGTTACCATGTTGTATGGATCGTGGTTTTCAACGTGTTCACTTCCTTTTCTATCAAACCATTGGTATCATAGCTTAAGGCCCACAATGGGGTGATCCGATTCATCCACCTTGTCGGCCAGCTCGCCGTGGGCCCAAAAAGTCCTAACTTGGGCAGTGTCTACTTCTAACAAACATCATAGTAAGCCTAGAAAGTTTCAACAGTCACCATTATTTTATATTATATGGGTCACACGAGCACTGGATCGAGTTGATATTTGGGCCCTAGCCCTAAAATGACACGGCAAAAAGGATGGGCGGCATGGATTATACACACACATCAATGTAGGCCCATTTGGGTCGTGGTTTGCATATGTCATAGTTGCCCTGTTATATGGGCCATGTTGTATGGACCGTGGTTTTCAACATGTTTACTTCCTTTTCTACTAAACCATTAATACTATAGCTTAACGCCCACGATGGGGTGATCCAATCCATTCACCTTGTCGACTAGCTTGCCTTGGGCTCAAAAAGTCCTGACTTGGGCAGTGTCCACTTCTAATAAACATCATCGTGAGCCTGAAAAGTTTCAACAGTTACCATTATTTTCTATTTTGTAGCCTACACGAGCGCTGGATTAGGTTAATATTTGGCCCCTACCCCTAAAATAACACGACAAAAATGATGGGCGGCATGGATTATACACAGACATCAATATGGGCCCATTTGGGTCGTGGTTTGCGTTGCCATATTATATGGGTCGTAGTTGTCATGTTGTATGGATCGGTTTTCAATGTGTTCACTTCATTTTCTACCAAATCATACCATATCTTAAGGCCCACAATGTGCTGATCCGATCCATCCACCTCATCGGCCAGCTTGCCGTGGGCCCAAAAAGTCCTAGCTTGGGCAGTGTCCACTTTTAACAAACATTACAGTGAGCCTGGAAAGTTTCAACAGTTGCCATTATTTTCTATTATGTGGGCCACACGAGCGGTGGATCAAGCTGATATTTGGGCCCTAACCCTAAAATGACACGAAAAAAAGGATGGGCGGCATTGATTATATACATACATCAATGTGGAAACATTTGGGTAGTGGTTTACATGAGTAGTAGTTGCCACGTTATGCGGGTAGTGGTTGCAATGTTGCATGTATCGTATTCAGTTACTTTTCTACCAAGCTATTAGTATCATAGTTTAAGGCCCACAATAGGGTGATCCGATCCATCCACCTTGTTGGCTAGCTTGCCATGGGCCCAAAAAGTCCTAACTTGGGCAGTTTTCATTTCTAACAAACATCACAGTGAGCCTCAAAAGTTTCAACAGTCACTATTATTTTCTATTTTGTGGCCTACATGGGTGTTGGATCAAGTTGATTTTGGGCCTAAAATAACATGACAAAAGGGATGGGCGACATGGATTATACACATACATCAATGTGGGTCCATTTGGGTCGTGGTTTGCATGGGTTGTAGTTGGTATGTTGCATGGATGGATCGTGGTTTTCAACTGTGTTCACTTACTTTTCTACCAAACCATTAGTACCATAGCTTAAGGCCCACGATGGGGTGATTCGATCCATCCACCTTATTGGCCAACTTGTCGTGGGCCCGAAAAGTCTTGTCTAGGGCACTGTCCACTTCTAACAAATATCATAGTGAGCTTGGAAAGTTTTAACAATCACTATTATTTTCTATTTTGTGGCCCACACGAACACTGGATCGGGCTGATACTTGGGTTCTAGCCATAAAATTACATGGCAAGAAGGAGCGAAATGAATTATACACGTATATGAGTGTGGGCCCCACGAGTTAGGCATTACTCACCCCCAATAAAGTGAACCGTATGTGTCATTAAATGCACTAAATACAACGTAACTTCTCATTCACCGAAGAACCATACAACCAAAGAACCGAGGACAAAGGGCATTTTTGTCCAAGTAATTTGCAGAAGCTCGTCTCAAGACCACGTTCGGAATATTTGAATGGTTGAATCTTTTTAGGAAATTCGACCATAGTTGAGGCCAATACGGTCAATTTCCCTTCTCTTTTTGTTTTTTGTTTTTCTTTCTGGATCTGAGAACTGCTCGGTGGAACAGCTCAGTGGGCGATGCCGGGAAACGGATTGGCTGGTGTACCACACACCAGCTATATAGCTGGTGTATTGATGTCACCAAGTTATGTGGGTCCCATTATGAGGTGTGTGTTATATCCAAACGGTCTATCTATTTGGAGAGCTCGTCGTAAGGCTTGAGAAAAAAATACTGTAGATCTAAGGTTCAAGTGGGCCACACTTTAAAAAGCAGCGGGGGATTGAACGTATACCATTGAAACCCTTTTGGGGGGTCACAGAAGTTTTGGATCAATATGAAATTTGTTCTAACTCTTCGTGTAGGTATTTTTGATCTTATTAGCAGATGGAAAATAAGTGTTATGGTGGGCCATACGAATTTTTTAATGGTGAAAATCATTCTCCCCGCTGCTATTTGTGGTGTGGTCGAGTTGATCTTTGGATATGATTCATTTTTTTGATAGTAATCTAAAATGATCTCGAAAAATGGATGAACGGTGTGGATATAATAAATACATCATGGGGCGATGCAACTTTGATCTCATTTGAACTGATCATACAACTCGAGCTCGAGGAGCGTCAGCGCTCGTCTTCGCACGACACGTACCTACAGCAGCTATATAGCTGGTGTGCTAGCCAATCCGCTTCCGGGTGATGCCTTGACCGTGGGGCCCACCTTGATGTATATGTTGTATATCCACCCGGTCCATCAATATTTACCTATCATTTTAGGGTATTATGCTAAAAAATAAGTAGATTCAAATCTTAAGTGGACCCCACAATAAGGATTGAATATCCACCATTAGAAACTTACTAGGGCCACAAGTTTTTATAAAGCTGATATTTGTGTTTTCCCTTCGTCTGGGTCTTCTGTGACCTTACGATTAGATGGCAAATAAATATTACAATGTTTTACTCTCAAGTCTTGAGTTTAGAATTGAAAAGTAAAGTCTAGGCAGTGTAAACACACAATGAATTACCTATAAACAATTTACTAATTAAAAGTCAGATAAAATAGCACGTAAGTTGATTATTCCTTGAACTATTTTTAGGTGTAATGTGTTTACAAAAAATAAAAATAAAATTACAGCCATCGAAACGACCCTAAGATAAGATATTATTAAGAGTGAGATTTCTAACTATGAGTATGTTAATGGCATAGTGACAAATTTGACTCTTTGGCAATTTCTTGGCCCATAAATTCTTCAAGAAATTTTCAAAAATTGAGGCATTTTTTTATATTACTGAAAAATCTTGCCAAAGATAAAATTATTTATTATAAATTAATAAGTAAATTAACACACATATGTATACAACAATTTCTTTAACGTTTATTATTATTATTATATAATAACGTAAAAATATATATAATATTTTAATATCTTCCAATAATTTGAAAGTCTTAAGATAATATCATCATGTGGACGCTGCCCGCATGCTCGACCCTTCCATCCTCTAATAGAGTCCATTGTGAGGAGAGAAAAGATGGAGATCTGTGTGCTCGCCATTTGATTTCGGCACGAGGTGTATATGACTAGTTTGGTTTGGTTTTGCTTTTTTAGTTGTGCGATACATTTTCAAGGTGGGTAAAATGGTGTGTTTGAATATTTGGAGTTGTCACTGGCCGATTAGGCTAAGTATATGTCCACGGGGAGCTAGAGGCCACGCGCTTGCTTTGCAATTGGGGAATCTTAAAATTTTTTAACCTAAATGACTCCCACAGTTTGAGATCACAAAGGTCTAGATAAGGGTCAATTACAAAAGATGGAAGGATTAGGCATCCTCTCCTACCCGCACTTGTACAGTCTTTACTTCAAGGAATATGTGGCTTTCAAGAGAATTTCATACTTGTAATAATAATACATGTCTAGCCATGCCTCACATAGCCTTGTATGATGGTTGGGCAACCAAAAAAATAAAATGTATCATAGTTTTGCTAAGCAAAGTCAAGTGAACCGAACAAGCGAGCAGAATAAGTAAAATAACCAAGTAGAAGTAAATGTAATTAAAACTCATAAGATAACAATCGATATGTTGGAATGTTCAAAATAGACCACGTTCCAAGCTTGATTGAGATGTGAGAAAGAAAAAGAAAATTTCTATTAAAAAGGACAATCGAACATCCTTATGTCTGACCCTACTCTTGAACGGACTGACTTTCCAGAAAAATTAACTTTTTTTTTTAAAAATTTTATTTTATAGTTGGCCTGTGTTGAGAAGGATCTAGGCATATGTGTGGTGAATCATAGACTCTCCATACAGCAACACCCTTTGGATGATTATTGATCTACAAGGGATTTCTACCATTTCTACTACCATCAAACCGGGACACTGGAGGACACTTAGCATAAATTTGCCATGTAAGATCCGCCAGGAGTTATCTAGATCAATGGTTAGTAAGAAACGGTGTGCCAGGTGTGTCCGTCGGCTTGCAATGGGCGGATGGTCTCTTTTCCTGACCATTCATTCTCTTTGGAAGGGAGTTTGGTCCCAAAATTTCTTTTTGGTAGGCTTTCAAAGGTTCTTTTAGCCGATAAGCGCAGTTTTGTTGAAATGCTGCTAGGATAGGATAATATATTTTTGGTAAGTGCTGCCAAAGGGCTCCCATTGTGGGATCAGGAGATGGAGATCTATGGATCCAGTCCGTTAATCCCGTCTGGGATGAATCATCATAATTTGGATGGTTTGGATAGTCAACGTGAATGCTACACGTGAAGGAGAAGAGTCACCACTATTTTCAAAATGCTTTGGGAACCATCTATCATAGGACTTCAAAAGAGTGTACGTTAAACAAGGAATTTTGAACTTAGCCCATCCAAAGAGGTGACCACAACACCAAAGCATAGTCCAACCAATACCAAGACACCCAAAAGAGAGAAATAGAAAAGGAATGGCTCCCTTCGGAAGAAAACCCAAAAGCATTTTGCCATCCAAACATGGACGGGTAATGTCTCTCTGTATATAAATCCATGCAAATTCAAGTTCCTCATTCAAAGACATTTCTTACCTTCTCTTATTACACGGATATAAACCACATTACAAGAAGTAAAATTAAGTTGGAGAGAGACTTCAATGTCCAAAGCTAAGACGGACCGCTCTTACGAGGATTTCCAGCCGTTGTTTGATTGGAAACGGGAGGATGGATTTGATACACTCGCCGTCAATCTTCCTGGTATTAATCAGGCATCTAATGTTGATTTCCATTAATTTTTTTTTATTTTTTTCAATTGGCCATATAGATAGCTACTCACCCAACAGGTGCCAATGAGGCATGTGCGTGTGAGAGAGTGAGATTGTGGCCATTGATCAGGTGGGCCCCTCTTGGTTGTACCATGGCCCAAAATTCAGGGTGGTCCCTGTCATCATGTGGGCCACATGTACATTGTTGGTCAATTTTTATTTTCTTGTTTTTTTTTTTTAAATTTTAATTTTCCATTTTTTCATAGACGTCATATGACTACCGAGTCGGGGTGAATTTTGAATCACAGAACATGCATGTGGGCCCACGAGATGAGAGATTAGGATCTTGACAAGGCATGTGTGGGGACAGTAGCGGTTATATTTCTAGCTATTTATGCCTTTCAAGTAATTATTCTTGGTTTTACATTTAAAGCTATTTGTTCCTTTCAAGTAACCATTCTTGATTTCTAATATAACAGATAAATATGTTAGATAAACACATACTTATTAGTAAAAAATAGAAAAGTTTTTTTAATTTTTTATATTAAATTAGTAATTTTTAAATTGATTCAATTAATTTCTGTTTTTCTCTCCTCTTTCTTTTTTTGTTCCCCAAAATTTTTTAATATCTTTTGTTAAAATCTGTTCTAGTTTTTACTTATTTATGTCTGGACCCTTTATCATTAGGGGCTGACCTTTAATGTGGACCGTCATTATATGGGTCCACTTTGATGTAGCCCAACCATCATAAAGGGATCCACCTTTGATGTGGATTGTCCATCATGTGGGCTCTTACCTTCATAATGGTTCTCCATCATATAAGGCCACATTTGATGTTTTTGGTCTGTGGTAGAGAGATGAGAAAAAAAGATACCAAAGAGAGGAAAAAAAAGCGAAAAAGTCTACTTCAACATGTAAAGTTACTTTTACAAAAGGTGCTTCCCAAACTAAACTAATTTAGAAATGCAAAATTTTCACTGAAAAAGTTACTTAAGGGGTGCTACCAAATCAGCTCACCTCAAGCCTGGTTTTATAAGTCCTTGTAGAATAAGCTTATTCTACTAGAGTTTCTCGCGTGGGTCGATCGTGGTGTATGGCATTCAACTTGTCAAGTGGGGTCACACCACCACCACTGTCAAATTTGGACATGTCAGAAATCAGGCAACCAAATCAGATGGGCTACACTTGAATTAGAATATTTGGAATGGTATTAATTAATTTTTATGAATTGGATCACCTTAGGATTGGATCTACAATATTTTTAGTTTCTCTTATGATAATGTTAGTGTGCATCTATTGGACGGTTTGTATGTGAGACACATATCACGTAAGCCCAGAATCTCTACTTTGTTGTAAAGAAAAAATAAAGAAGGGTAAAATATAACTTCTCTTTTGAAAAAGCACTATCTAAGGTTATTTATTGGCAAAATTCAAATCTTGGAGGAATTTGGTGGTAAAAATCCATTAATAAATCTTCAGCTCGAGGAGAGTGTTAGGCCCAGTGAATGGTTTTAGGCCCAAAAAAATTGATGGGCCGGGCTAGGTTAGATTTGGGTCAGGCCCATAAGATGATGGGCAAATCTCAAATCAGGTGGAGATCCGGCCCATCAAAACTCTTCTATTGTTTGTAGCACAATGCTACTAATGTTAGTAAGCTCTAATCAATGAAATTTTGGTCCCAGGATTCAAAAAAGAACAACTAAGAATCCAACTTCTTAGCCATGGGAAGATGAAGATCAGTGGGGAACGGCAGATCGATGGCAACAAATGGAGCCGTTTCCAAAAGGATTTCCACGTGCCCGAGAACTGTAACCAAAGTGAAATCAGTGCGAAATTCAAGAACGGAACTCTCAACATGACGATGCCAAGAAGGGCCACACAAGTTTGCGGGTCCACATTGGAATGTTGTAAGTCCGGTGGCGGTGGTTTTTTCTTTGGATTGAACATGTCCTGGAAAATGGTTTTGGGTGTGGTGGTGGTTAGTTTGGTTGGGGTGGCACTTGGGATTTATGTAGCATACAATGTTAGATGTTTAGGAAGATCTGGGAACTGAAAATGGCATTATGTTTTCACTGATTAAGCTGTTTTGTAATTGGATTGTTCTTTCACTACATAAAAATGGGCTTTATCGGCGGCCAAAAATGCCCTTGAAAGTCCAAAAAACCGCCGGTAAAGGAATCATCGGCGGTCGTACTCGAGCCGCTAAAGGGGGGCATCGCTATATCTTTTAACGGTGGTCGCACCTCTTTACCAGCGTTTTGGATGACCGCCGCTAAAATAGAGACTTTTACTGGTGCTTATTATCCTTTACCGGGGCTTCTGGTGACTGCTAGTAAAAACTGTAAAAGCGCTGGTAAAAACTGTATGAAGAGCCGGTAAAAGTTATAAAAAAACACTGGTAAACACTGTAACAAACGGCAGTAAAAAGCTGTAAAAAATCCCGGTAAGAGATGGAAAAAGTGTCGGTAAAAGATGGAAAAAGTGCTAGTAAAAAATGGAAAAAGAGCCGCAAAAGGTTGCCACAATGCTAGGAAAAGATATGCAGAAACGCCGAGAAAGGCTTGACGAAACGTCGTTTAGGCATATCAAAGCGCCGGTAAAAATATTTTTGACCGCCACAATAAGGTTGCTAAAACACGTGGAAAGATATGCAGAAATGCCGAAAAAGGCATGCCGAAGCATCATTTAGACATATTAAAGCACCGATATACGTCGGTACAAATCTACGAAAGCATCAATAAAAGGCTCCCGACAAGCCAAGCATAATTCAAATTAATGTCAGTAAACGCCGACATATGCCATGGAAAACCATTAAACATGCACAAGTAAAAATTGTTGACCGCTTGTAAAAGTGCTGACCAGGAGTTTAATTTGTTTTCTTAATCCATTTGATTGTTTATATTTAATTGGAACCTATATTGTTTTTAAATATTTAAAACATAAAAAATGTTGCACAGCACAAATAAAAATGAATACTAAATAAATTGTATTACTTTACAATGAAAAACATGTAATATTTACAATAATGTGTTGAAAATGTTCAGAATACATATAAAAGAAATCCCTCCATCCAACCATCATCTGTCTAGGCCTGCAACCTGCAAGACAAAAAAAAAAATAAAAATGAATTACATTTCTACCATTTCATGTTATTTGGATAGCATATCCTATGACAATCAATGCCCTAGTAAGAATGCATTCCTTCCCATACAAGTCAATGAAAGGAGGGGCTCATTCACTATAAGCAACAGGGTCAAATTCCAATCCATTTGATATGTAACCCATTTTGGGATCAAAGCCAAAAAGAAGGCTGACCTGTGATTTGGCTGGGCCACAGCAAGGTAAACAATTGGGAGAGAAACGTTCATGTTTGGTGGACCATGGAATTGTAATCAACGAATCATATTCACAATGGATGTCGTTCACTTGTACACATATATAATTAGAATGTCACGTGTAAACGGTGTATATGGATGGGCAGCATGGATAAAAGAATGCATCAATGTTGGGCCCACATGTGTGGTGGATATCAAATCCACAGAATTCCTACATGGGACCAAATGCAATTCCATCCCACCTAATCTCAATCTTTCCCATCCCCTCCAAATGCTGGATGAAATTGCACATGACCAAATACAATTCTATCCCACCTAATCCCATCTAATACCCTGGGCGCCCCTTAGCAGATAAACGCAGTATTATTGAAATGCTGCCAGGATAAGATAGTAAATTTTTGGTAAGTGCTGCCTAATGGCTCCCACTGGGGGATCAGGAGATCGAGATCTATGGATCGAGTCTGCTAATCTCATCTGGGATGAGTCACCATAATTTGGATGGTTTGGATAGTCAACGTGAATGCTACACGTGAAGCAGAAGAGTCACCACTATTTTCAAAATGCTTGGGAACCATCTATCATAGGACTTCAAAAGAATATAAGTTAAACAAGGAATTTTGAACTTAGCCCATCCAAAGCGGTGACCACAACACCAAAGCATAGTCCAACCAATACCAAGAGACCCAAAAGAGAGAAATAGAAAAGGAATGGTTCCCTTTGGAAGAAAACCCAAAAGCATTTTGCCATCCAAACATGGACGGGTAATGTCTCACTCCATATATAAATCCATGCAAATTCAAGTTCCTCATTCAAAGACATTTCTTGCCTTCTCTTATTACGCGGATATATACCACATTACAAGAAGTAAAATTAAGTTGGAGAGAGAATTCAATGTCCAAAGCTAAGACGGACCGCTCTCACGAGGATTTTCAGCCGTTGTTTGATTGGAAACGGGAGGATGGATTTGATACACTCGCCATCAATCTTCCTGGTATTAATCAGGCATCTAATATTGATTTCCATTAATTTATTTATTTTTTCAATTGGCCATATAGATAGCTACTAACCCAACATGTGCCAATGCGGCATGTGTGTGAGAGAGTGAGATTGTGGCCATTGATCAGGTGGGCCCCTCTTGGTTGTACCATGGCCCAAAATTCAGGGTGGTCCCTGTCATCATGTGGGCCACATGTACATTGTTGGTCAATTTTCTGCTTTTTTAAAATTTTTTTTAATTTTCCATTTTTTCTTAGATGTCATATGACGACCGAGTCGGGGTGAAATTTTGAATCACAGAACATGCATGTGGGCCCACAAGATGAGAGATTAGGATCTTGACAAGGCATGCGTGGGACAGTAGTGGTTATATTTCTAGCTATTTATGCCTTTCAAGTAATTATTCTTGGTTTTATATTTAAAGCTATTTGTTCCTTTCAAGTAACTATTCTTGATTTCTAATCTAATAGGTAAATATGTTTGATAAACACATGCTTATTAGTAAAAAATAGAAAAGTTTGTTTAATTTTTTATATTAAATTAGTAATTTTAAATTGATTCAATTAATTTCTGTTTTTCTCCCCTCTTTCTTATTTTGTTTCCCAAAATTTTTTAATATCTTTTGTTAAAATCTGTTCTAGTTTTTACTTATTTATGTGTGGTCCATCTTATATATTCACCATCCATCTTGTGCGGCCAATCTTTGATGTGGACCATTCATTATGTTGAGCCCCCTTAGCCTCGTCGTCTTCAATGTGAACCCTTCATGCCATACATTAGATGTGGGTTATCTATCATGCAGGGCCACCTTGGATGTGGTTTAACCATCGTGCCATACATTAGATGTGGAGTGTCCATCATGCAAGGCCATTTTTAATATAGACCATCCATTTGTAGGGCCCAACTTCAAAGCAGGCCTCTATCATGTAGAACTCATCTCGGATGTAGGCCATTCATCATAAGGGGCTGACCTTTGATGTGGATTGTCCATTACAGGGCTCATCTTGATGTGGGACATCTATCATGTGGGGTCCACCATCAATGCTAATTTTCCATCATGTGGGGCCACCTTCAATGCCCACCCATCATGTGGAGCCCACCTTTAATGTTTACCATCCATCGTGTGGGCCCCACCTTCAAAGTGGTTTCTTCATCATGTAGGGCCCACCTCCGACATGAGCCATTCATCATTAGGTGCTGACCTATGATGTGGACCATCCATTATGTGGGGCCCACCTTGATGTGGGTCATCGATGATGTGGGGCCCACCTTTAATGTCCACTGCCATTGTGTGCAACCCATCTTTGATGAGGACCGTCCATCGTGTGGGTCCCACCTTTAAAGTGGGTCGTCCATCATATAAGGCCTGCTTTGGATGTGGACCCTTCATCATTAGGGGCTGAACTTTAACGTGGACCGTCCATTATATGGGTCCACTTTGATGTAGCCCAACCATCATAAAGGGATCCACCTTTGATGCAGATTGTCCATTGTGTGGGCTCTTACCTTCATATTGGTTCTCCATCATATAAGGCCACATTTGATATTTTTTGTCCATGGTAAAGAAAGGAGAAAGAAAGATGCCAAAGAGAGGAAAAGAAAGCGAAAAAGTCTACTTCAACATGTAAAGTTACTTTTACTGAAGGTGCTTCCAAACTAAACTAACTTAGAAGAGTAAAATTTTCACTAAAAAAGTTACTTAAGAGGGGGTACCAAACAGGCTAACCTCAAGCATGGTTTTATAAGTCGCTGTAGAATAAGCTTATTCCACTAGAGTTGCTTGCGTGGGGCCGATTGAGGTGTATGGCATTCAACTTGTCAAGTGGGGTCGCACCACCACCACCACCACCACCACCATCAAATTTGGACGTGTCAGAAATCACGCAACCAAATCAAATAGGCTACACTTGAATTGGAATATTTTGAATAATATTAATTATTTTTTATAAATTAATTCACCTTATGATTGGATTTATAATATTTTTAGTTTATCTAATTATAATGTTAGTGTGTATCTATTGCACGGTTTGTATATGAGACACATACCACGTAAGCCCATAATCTCTACTTTGTTGTAAAGAAAAAATAAAAAAGGGTAAAATATAACTTCTCTTTTGAAAAAGCACTATATCTAAGGTTATTTATAAGTTCCACGGGGGCATTATGTGGTAAAATTCAAATCTTGGAGGAATTTTGTGGTAAAAATCCATTAATAAATCTTCAGCTCGAGGAGAGTGTTAGGCCCAGTGAATGGTTTTAGGCCCAAAAAAATTGATGGGCCGGGCTACGCTAGATTTGGGTCAGGCCCATAAGATGATGAGCAAATCTCAAATCAAGCGGAGAGCCAGCCCATCAAAACTCTTCTATTTTTTTAGCACAATGCTACCAATGTTAGTAAGCTCTAATCAATGAAATTTTGGTTCCAGGATTTAAAAAAGAGCAACTAAGAATCCAAGCTCTTAGCTGTGGGAAGATGAAGATCAGTGGGGAACGACAGATCGATGGCAACAAATGGAGCCGTTTCCAGAAGGATTTCCATGTGCCTGAGAATTGTAACCAGTGTGAAATAAGTGCGAAATTCGAGAATGGAACTCTCAACATGACCATGCCGAGAACGGCCACACAAGTTTGCTGGTCCACATTGGAATGTTGTAAGCCCGGTGGAGGTGGTTTTTTCTTTGGATTGAACATGTCGAGGAAAGTGGTTTTGGGCATGGTGGTGGTTAGTTTGGTTGGGGTGGCACTTGGGATTTATGTAGCATGCAATGTTAGATGTGTAGGGAGATTTGGGAATTGAAAATGGCATTATGTTTGATTAAGTTGTTTCATAATTGGATTGTACTTTCACTACAAAAAATAAAATTAAAAAAATGGGCTTTACTGGCGGCCATAAATGCCCCTAAAAGTTCAAAAAGTCACCGGTAAAGGAATTAACGGCGGTCGTACTCAAGCCGCTAAAGGAGGGCGTCGCTGTATCTTTTACCGGCGGTCGCACCTCTTTACCATCATTTTTTATAGCCGCTGCTAAAATAGAGACTTTTACCAGCACTTATTATCCTTTGTTGGGGCTTCTGATGACTGCCAGTAAAAACTGTAAAAGCACCGGTAAAAACTGTAGGAAGTGCCGCTAAAAGTTGTAACAAAACGCTACTATAAGAAACACCGGTAAAATCTGTAACAAACGCTGGTAAAAAGCTATAAAAAGTGCCGGTAAGAGATGGAAAAAGCGTCAGTAAAAGATGAAAAAAGCGCTAGTAAAAGATGGAAAAAGCGCTGCAAAAGGTTGCCACAACGCCACGAAAAGATATGCAGAAATGCCGGTAAATGCCTGATGAAATGTCGTTTAGACATATCAAAGCGCCGGTAAAAGTATTTTTGACCGCCGCAATAAGGTTGCCAAAACACTGGGAAAGATATGCAAAAATGCCGAAAAAAGCTTGCCGAAGCGTCATTTAGACATATCAAAGCGCCAGTATACGTCGGTTCAAATCTACGATGACATCAGTAAAAGGCTCCCGACAAGCCAAACATAATTCAAATGTCATTAAACGCCGACATATGCCATGGAAAACCTTTAAATATGCGCAAGTAAAAACTGTTGACCATTTGTAAAAGTGCTGACCGCGAGTTAATTTTTTTCTTAATACATTTGATTATTTATATTTAATTGGAACTTATATTATTTTTAAATATTTAGAACCTAAAAAATGTTGCACAACACAATTAAAAATGAATACTAAATAAATTGTATTACTTTACATTGAAAAACATATAATATTTATAATAATGTTTAGAATACATATAACAGAAATCCCTTCATCCAGCCATCATCTGTCCGGACCTGCAACCTGCAATACAAAATAATAAAAATAAATTAATTACATTTCAACTATTTCATATGATTTGAATAGTATATCCTATGACAATCAATGCCCCAGTAAGAATGCGTTCCTTCCCATACAAGTCAATGAAAGGAGGGGCCCATTCATTATAAGCAACATGGTCAAATTCCAATCCATTTGATGTGTAACCCATTTTGGGATCCAAGCCAAAAAGCAGGCTGACCTGTGATTTGGCTGGGCCACAGCATGGTAAGCAGTTGGGAGAGAGATGTTCACACTTGATTTTAAGAAACATAAATGAGACGATCTAGGGGAAGAGTTCAGAACCCATTGCAACCTTCAAATTAACATCGACAAGTAGAAGTTTGCAACGATTCACCCCTTCAATTAAACATGTCAATAAACTCGTATTTCTAACCTTGAATTCTAAGGAGATAGGCCTTAAAGTCTGGTTAATTAATCATGGCCCAAGTGATTAGAGCATGATGGATAAGTGAATCCTTTATATTGGACTTGGTCATACCAGATTGCCCTTCTACTACTTTCAAAGAGAAGTAGAAGGAGGCTGCCATTACCTATCTATCAAATGACATATGCTCGTATTGCTCTTATCTGAAATTGTAATGCATATCAAGCAGGGCTTAGCCCAGCTTGCGATAATTATGCATGGCCCGAGCTTAAGCCAGCTATCCACTTATGTGTAAAATTTGGGTTGTTTGTTAAGGATGCCCCATCATTGCATAATGTATGATAAAAATGCCATCGAAATCCTAACCAGGCCAGACTTAGACCGACCGGCTGATGACTCCTAAACAGAACATATCGATGTACCTAGTGTCCCTGCTCAAGCCTGTTGGAAGAGGGTAGGCTCAAAAGCCCTCAGGGCATTCTAGCCCATTGACAACCCTGCATTTTATTTTATTTTTTTGCAATAAAAAGCATTGTGGTAAGAATGTGACTGAATCTTGTGAGCAGTTAGAGGAACGTGATGTGGGCATTGAAATGCCCTGCTTTGCCAGGAACTCATGCATTAAGCAGCAAGGAATTCAATAAAATCACGTGGACATTTCTGGATCTTCCTCCATTCCCTTATGCACTACCAGATGGGAAGAATGTGACTGCATCTTGTGAGCAGAGTTGGGGCCTAGACATGTTATATTTTCGATGTGGGCATTGACAGCCCCACATGACTTGTTGTTGCTGCATGACTTCACTCTCTTCTATTTTCTTTCATCGTTGGTTGTAAAGATGCATCAATTTTTTTCACAACCCTTTATCCATACCAACATCAGAATATTGTTGCATATCTTCAAACAATTAACAACACAACATCAATCTAGTTTTTCCAAGAATAATCTTGGTTGAAGCATTTCTTTAAACATTTAACATAAACAAGTTGGCGGCCATGGACAACGACGAATATGGCTACTGCTGCCATGGTTGCCGCCCAAATTCTGCCATCAAAAGGGGAAGTGAGAGAGACAGAGAGAGTACCTTCAACTTTTGGAGAGTGATTGATGAAAGGATCGTGCGTCGAAGTGTTAGACATGCCACATGCATTGTATAGCCGATTCTATAGATAAACTATGTATAAGTAGAAGATTTTGTATTTATCATCTTACCTTGTATAGTCGTTGTAAAAGATATACTCTATATTTACCATGAATACTACCCTGGATACTGTCTTTATTCCTACTTCATACCATTAGGCAGCCAGTCATGATTGTTGGTAGAAGGCTAAGGTAGAAGAACTTGCGGCATTGGATGATAACCAGATGTAGACATTGTCACTCGACCTACTGACCAACAATTAATTGGCAGTAAATGGATTTATTCTGTGAAGCTCAAGTTTGACGGATCATTGGATCAATACAAGGGTCGGCTTGTTGCTCAGGGATACAAACAGGAACACGAAATTGATTATGATGAGACATTCGCTCCTGTGGCTAAGATGAAAACTGTTCGCACTCTTCTGACAGTATCATCAGTTCGTTCTTTGCCACTCACTCCGATGGACGTGAAAAATACTTTTCTTCATGGAGACCTCTAAGAAACAGTATATTTGAAACCTCCTCCTGGATCTTTAATCCCTGCCAATAAAGTTTGTCACCTGAAGAAAGCTATATACGGTCTCAAACAGGCCCCTCGGACATGGTTCCAACGATTTCATGATGTTGTTACAGGAGTTGACTTTACTCAAAGTGGTCATGATCCATCATTATTCTTGCGTACCACTGAGCATGGAATCGTCATTGTTCTCGTATATGTTGATGACCTACTTCTGACTGGTAGTGATGATACTGATATCTCGACATTAAAAGAAGTTCTGAAGTCATCCTTCAAGATGAAGGACCTGGGATATCTGACATACTTTCTTAGACTTGAATTTTCGGGTTCTATCCGTGGAATCCTGTTCAGCTAGCATAAATATACCAAGGATCTTCTCGCCTTGGCCTCATTAACAGATCAGAAGACAGTTCAGACTCCCTTGGAACTTAACGTTCAATATGGCCGTGACGATGGTGAACTCCTTGTGGATCCCACATTAAACCGCCGTTTGGTTGGGAGTCTGGTTTACTTAACAATAACTCACCCTGATATTGCCTACGCAGTCCAAGTTGTCAACCAATTTGTTTATACTCCTCATACTCTTCATATGACTGCAGTATTACGCATCTTACGGTACATACGTGGAACTTTGGATCGATCTCTGTTCTTCTCCTCCACGGCCCATCTGGACCTTCGTGCTTATTCCGATGTTGACTGAGCCGGTTGTACTCTCATATGCAAATCTACCACTGGCTACTGTGTTTTTCTCGACACTTCTCTCATCTCTTGAAAGTGTAAGAAGCAAACCACTATTTCGAAATCAAGCACGGAAGCCAAGTATAGAGCAATGTCCGCTGCTTGTAGTGAGATTATCTGGTTACGTGGACTTCTTTCTGACTTGGGCGTTCATCTATAAGATCCTACTCCACTTCATGTAGATAATCTGGGTGTCATTCAGATTGCCTCTAATTCGATTTTCAATGAACGGACAAAGCATATTGAAGTTGACTGTCACTTCATCCGCAAGAAGTTTCAGTCTCGGCTCATTTCGCTATCACATGTTGCATCCGATGATCAGATTGTAGACATTCTCACGAAGTCCCTCACTTCTGTACGACACTCATTTCTAGTTATCAAACTATTACTTGTCGATGACCCGTATTAGTTGGAGGGGGGATGTTACATAGGCCACATGTCATGTATAACTGATTCTATGGATAGACGATGTATAAGTAGAAGATTTTGTATTTATCATCTTAACTTGTATAGTTGTTATAAAGCTCTATATATTCAACCCTTCAGGGTTGTCTCAAACACATAGAAAAGTAAAGGAGAATCATTTTCCTAAAAGCCTTCACTGTTTTCTCTTTGTTTACACGAAGAGAATAAGGGAGAGAGACAATGAGAGAGAGAGAGGGAGGGAGATCAGGGAGATTGAGAGAGGGAGGGAGAGGAAGGGAGAATATGAGGGAGAGAGATTAAGAGAGTACAAGGAAGGGAGACAGTAGAGAGATCAAGGAAGATAGAGGGAGAAGCGGATGCACGACGAAGGAGAGAAATGAAATGTGGGAACACTTTTTTTTAAAAAAGGGTATAAAGACATACATAGGCACCCGCATTTTAGAATCAATGGCGTGTTTTGAAGGCTCTCGGTGATTCTTGTTATTACCAACAATTAGATAATGGCCGCCGGTGACAAATGCGCCACTAAAGCCTCATTTTCTTATAGTGTTTGCCATACATGATCAAGATCTAAATGTTTTATGGTGTTTCTACCTTTAAAAAGTATAGATAATTAAAAGAAAAATGATATATATTTCTGATTGGGAGCTATTGAGCCTGGTAATAAGAGGTGTATTGTTCATCCATCTAGTACTTTTATGGGTAGAGCTCCGCGTTAAGCTTTGTGGGGGTTGTAGGGGGCGTTGCCTCCTTGCTTAGGGGTGAAAGGGCATGCTCCTAGTTTAGAGAGGTAATTTCATAATTTCACATGGAGTTTTCATGTAAACCTTAGGTTATTCGGGGTAATATATATTTTGCCGACAGAGAGAGAGAGAGAGAGAGAGAGAGAGAGAGAGAGAGAGAGAGAGAGAGAGAGAGAGAAATGTCATTGCGTTGAGAGCTACTTATTCGATTTTATTATTATTATTATTATTTTTTGCCTTTGAGCATAGTGGATTGGTGTGAATTCATGGATGTAGCGAAAGGGAACCACTTAAATCTTCATGTCGTAGTTTGTATCATTTTTTCACTTTCTTTTGATTTTGATATTGTTGTGCATGTGATCCAGAAGGAATCTTTCTCCCAACATTTATAATTGACACATAATTGGTTAAACTACCCATATGAACCAAACAAACCCTCTATGACTAGATTTTTAGAATTGCATCACAAAATGAGAATTTCGGTTTGTGAGAGAGTTTTTTTTTTTTTTTTGGTTTCCTGCTTTAAATTGAAGTACAGACAGTAGAATTGCTAAGTGTAAGAAATATCATTGAGATTTTGTAAATATTGCAATATTATCGAAACATTTTAATTAAGTAATATTACCACAATAATACCTTGATATTATAAAAATCAAACTGGTTTTTAATTTTTCATGATTTATTTGCAATTTTATTAGAAAATTGATTGAAAAGATCAAATAAATCTCACCATTTAGATGGTTTTAATTTTTAAAATAATCTATTAATTTATAAAAAGTATTTTTTAAGATTTTATTTATAGGGAGATTTTATAATACTATAAGAAAAATATCAAAATTTGAAAATCTCATGAGAAATAACTTGGACAATACCGAGTTGCATCGAATGATATTTTAAACCATGAGTCAGTGGGCTCATCATTACAACTTTAATTATCAATCAATCAATTTAAAAATTTCTTTAGAAATTTTAAAAATTTGAGGGAATTCTTGTAATATTAATGAAAAATCTTACTAAAAATAAAATTATTTATTATAAATTAATAAGTAAACTTAGCATATATATATATATATATATATATATATATAACAATTTTTTAAATAATTTCCTTATTTTTTATTATATAATATCACGAAAAACATATGATATTTTAATTATATCTTTCAATATTTTGAAAGTCTTATAATAACATGATGATCATATCATTAAAAGAATTTTTGACAATAAAATGGTGAGATTTTCATAATTGGCATGATATTTGTCACATTGGTAAATAATGTGCGGGGTTTTACATGACAAAGAATGCTATAAGGATTTATGTAAGTAGAAAGAGGGTAAATGGCATTAAATGTGTAGGTGTAAGAGATCTAGTCCAATAATTTAGTAGGACCAATCTTTCGTGTTTTTCTCAATCTCAATGAACTCCTAAGATAGGCTAGACTCCTACAAGGAAGGGCAATTGGAAGGAAAAATCACATATTGCCTATATTTAATACACATTTGAGAGCCAAATATTATTAATGAACTGTATCTTTGGATTTTTAAAAATAAGATGTGGAATACCATAAATAGGAAGCGTTAAACTTTGTGTGACCTATCAGATTGTTACTGACACACGTACATATTTATTCATAGGATTATATTGAAAATTTTCAATTTTGCGTTTATGTATGTGAATACAATAGTTTCATGACAATGTGTCTAAACGAATATTTAGATTGACTATCAAAATGAGATATAGCCAATATTTGTTAATTAAAGGTTTGGTTCACTTCTCGCATGATGTAGACCAATGCATAGGTATGTTCAATATGAGTGATGCATAATGAGATGCACGTGAATATGAGATGTACCTCCTCTTTAATTTATAAGATGATCGGAATGATATCTCACACGGATCGACATTATTAACTTAGTACATGATAGATCGTGTAAGCCTAAATATTACAGTGGAGACAAATCATTGTTTGATAATATAAATCTCGCATGATGATTGCATAGACAATGAACGCTTAATCATATGTGTGAGTTCAGTCACATGTGTAGCGAGATAAATTATCCACATATGATGGATTAATTTCAATCCAGTTGTTTCGTGAGTACACTAGTCCCGTAGGTGACTCTACTATCCTTATTACTCTATGTTATGTAGTAAGGTCATGATGAGGTGATGCTACCTTAGTATGCATTCTTAAAGCTATGTACACAAACTTGGCTGGGTTAAAGGCATGTTAGGAAAGCGACAAACTCAAGATTTGGCCACATAGATGAGTTAAAGGAAGATCGTAGATAGCTACATAGTAGTGATGATGCATAGGAAGCTTATCCAAGGCACCAAATTGAATGGATGATACGATTTTATTGCGAATGATTTTAGAAATAATTATTTACATATTATCATATTAATGTTTTTAACAAAATTTTTTTATCAACATATTCAATCTCAAAAGTAGATAAGTGTGGGTCATAATCGAGCTCTGAAATTTATTCGTATGCACATGTGGAATCAAGCATATTTGATTGAGTTTAACCAAGTCAATAGTCCTGGATTGAGTTTGAGTAAGTCAATAGTCTAAGACAAAATGGTTGGAGCTTAGGATGAGTTGTTTTCAGTCTACTTACATATTTGGTCTAATGTCATTCACCATGAAGGAAAGTTTTGTCTTAGAGGTTTTTTACTCGATCTACTTGTTTAGAAGGTGTAGATTGGGTTCTCAAATTAGGAGGAAGTGTAGTAATTCGGTCTATCTCATTGCCACCATAACATAAGAGATACTAGAGTTTGCCTTAATTGTGATTTCTCTATGATGGAGGCTTATGAATACATGTGTAAAGTTTTTATTTGAGATATTTCTCTCTTTCTTCTCAAGCCCTATCCCTAAAGAGATCATTCCCTCTAAAACTCCAATTCACCAAACCTAAAGATCCTACGGGTGTGTATAGTGTTCTCTTCCTTCTTATGATTGGGTATTAAATCTGTCATAGGCTTTTCTTGTCTCTATCAGTACTTGTTTCCGTGCATTGAAGAAGAAGGTTGTAGTTTTTGCACCCATTTTTGGTGCCCTAACGTTGACCAATGAAAGACTGTCACGTGTTGACACTACTCACGCTCGAGAGTATCTTCGTTTGATCTTCCTTCAGCGTTACACATTCTGTAATTAATGCAGAGGCACGAACCCTCATGCCTGCCTTTAGGAGAATGAATTGAAGGATACCACGTGACCATGTTTATCGTGCTAGTCAATGAGGCAGCGTGCCCAACACATCTGTAAAAGACCCGCTGAGAGAATGGATCTTATCACATATTTGGCTATGATACACTCAGCGAGGCCATCTCTCACAGTCATTTCAAAATGAGAGATCTTCCCAGAGACATTCGAAGAGTCTGCAACGTTTGAAAAGGTTACGAATATCAGGAGATCGGACCAATATCCAACCTAATCTAACTTTGGTTTGAACCCAAATAAGGAGAGACGGACACATCAGCTAGATCAGGTTCCAATTTCATACATTGATCAGAATTTTTTAAAAAAAATGGGAGAACACCTGATGACTTGATCCTGTGGCCATGGTTTTATTGGGATAAGAGAATGGGAGAACTAGATCTTATCTGGTTCGATAACAAACTAGTATCAAGTGTCAAATCTCTCCAACATCCTCAAATCATCGGGGATCAAGGTTAAATGTAGGAGGTGGTTCAATTTAGATTATCCAACACCTCGATTAGAAGTGCAGGAGGTGAACCACCAAATGAGCGGCCATGATCAACTTCAAGTCTGGGATCGGCCTTAATTTCTTTGATGGGTGTCATGCCCAAAACTCGAAAAATGGGCTCACAGAATTTTCAATCGCCGAATCTGGTGCCGACAGCCTCCGCAGTACCCCATTCTCGGCTTTCAGCGCCCATACGCCAAGTTACGATCCTGGGATCCTACAAGGAGGATTTTCAGTGTGAATTTTTTTAAGTAAATAAAGGAGCATAACCACAAGTGTACCCAAATCACAAAGGCAACATCATCATCACATATCCACTAATATAAAAAACTTGAGTACAATACATGAAGGGGAAATACAAGATAAATGTTAAAAGCTTCAGAAGCTCTGCCGCATGCTCCTTTCTCAGCTTGACTACATCTTATCGTCACCTGTACGCATCTATCGTGCATAAGCTTATAGAAAGCTTAGAGGGTGGTGTACGTGTGTGCGCAAGATAAGTATTAAGCACACAAATATCAACGTAAGCGGAATACTGGCAAGGCTATAAGTCATTTAATATCAAAGTATGCAATGCAGATCGGCTATGCAATGCGAAGTCATAATGAGCCAAAAATCAGATATCGAGGATGCAATATAATATGCAATTCTAAAGAGCCACGAATACCATCAGCTTCATCTAGGCCAAATAAATGCAGAAAAATAGCAACCCAAATGCCATATGCCACGGATGTAATGTAATATGCAGATCCCAGCGAGTCCATAACATCATCAACTTCTTCAGGCTATGTAATACAAAAGCATAGTAAACTAAATGTTATGTGCTGATGATGCAATGCAATACACGGTGTGAAAGAAATGACCAAACTGAAGTGTGAAGTCAGGATGATAGTACGTAGTATCGCAAGCTGTGGGGTCCATCACAAGGGACTTCCATCCAAACCAATCCTATACCTAAATTTGGATAGCTAGACTCAATGTGGTAGACTCCTGATCTCAGCTTGGTCGCGTGCCTAACCAAAATTCTGGTCATTGCGAAGGTAAACATAATGATTCAGTTGCGCACCACCAACTCGAGTGGATAGTGCATGAATGAATGAATGAGTCAAATGATAAATATGCAACTCCCCATATTAGTACAATACGTCTTTGGGATCATCACCGAGGTCTAGTATACTCTACGCCAGCTTACCGCCCCATCAAGTGCACAACTGGGTAAGTGAAAGAGACCTTACCATCCACCTACCAATATCGGCTCGGCTCGTCGATAGCGGACCCATTCCTCAAGCTGGTCAGACTCGACCTAACATTGCCTACTCCCTCAGGCGGGTAAGGCAACACCCCCTCCCAACCGACTACGATACAGTGGGAGACGCGGCTTACTAGAATACGACCATCATGCTTTCATATATATCCACTCAGTCTAGATGTTAGAGCATTCCCTGGCCTCGGGAGTTTAGAGATTTTCACCCAGGGATATTTATCGCGCCCGTACGCTAGAACCAAACATTTCCAGTGTCCTATCTAGCCATCCAAGAATTGCTCGTAGAGGCCACGACCTTGATGTCATTAGGGCGTACGATGGTCTTGTAACGCCCTGAAAATCGGGAGTCGTGCATATACTCGACTCCCAAGTTCCCGAGGTCACTTATAGCCAATTTTCATTAATATGCGATCCAATCTAAATGCGCAGCCTGGAATCTCCTGGAACATGAAGTACGTCCACACAAGTCCACTGAAATGAAAGAGACTGAATACAAATATATATATATACATGTCCAAAAGAATACATGGGTCGCATAAGATGCTACCCAATAAAATCACAAAAGAATAGCAAGACCAAAAGAATAGGACTGAGCCCCCTGCTCAGTGACCCAATCCTGCCGATCAAGCTGGAAGTACGATAGCTCGTCCTCCTCGTCCCAGCTTGTCTCGCCAGGCTCCTCCGATCCCGGGTCACCTGCAACTATAAGAGGGTCTGGTTGGTGTTTTAAAACACCGTCCCAGAGTGGGAGTGAGTGATCAACTCAGTGGGAGCTATTAATCTCAAGTTATCATAAGCATCAATTTTAATACAGTTTTAATGAAAAGCATATGATCACGTACATCTAAGTAGTCTTATTAATGCGCATGTATGCAGCATGATATGATGCATGCCCTCACAACAACGCTCCCTCGTGCGACAACATCTAACAATCGCCAATGCCAACTCTCCCTCAGTGCGACCTCGACTGTCGAGTCGCTAACCTACCTAGTGCGATGCGATGCGATCGTGTTAGCCGAGTTATTAGTTAAGTCCATTCATCCAGCAGGTTTGAGAATCTGTCACACCTCACATATCATATGCCCTGAACTAGTTGCGGGGCCAAGGCCCCCCAATGCGTGAGGCCGAGACCCCGCGGTCCTTGACCCCGTCGGGTTTCCCCCATCCCCGACTTCAAGCACATGGGGGTGCTGAACATGGGGTCACTCGCGGTCACTACGGGGAGGCGCGTCACCCCAATGTAGGCCGACAGCTCGAACATAGTGTCCCATTCCACCATGCCCGGCTCACGAGGCTGTGGACCATTTCTAGGTGGATTATTGATGGGCTACCTCGGTTGTAGGGTGTCACAGGTTCCATACAGATGTGAGCAAACAGGGTTAACAATCATGGTTGGTCAACGGTAGGCTAAACCGCACGAGTCTAGGCGAATACATGGCGGTACGACATCGGGTGCAAGCAACCCATGTAGTCCAACTACTGTCGCCCTCCCGCACTCGCCCAAATCCGCGGGTTTAACCTCAAGGCGGTCCTACCAACGAGTCCACCTCGACTCTCCATGCTTTCTTGACCAATCCCTAGGGTTTGGATGGTGGTCCACAACAAGTCAACGGATAGGGTTATCAACTGGCAAAATCATCATCACAATCTCATACATCCACATACAATTCAAATTTATCTACTAAGCAGAACATCATGATTTATGAGTGATGGTGCATGTGCGGTGTGTGTGTTAGTGAAGAAGTTGCTCACTTCCCATAACTCATGGGAAACAAATTTGCATAGAAAACGATTAAGGCATGCAAGCTATAGGGCAACATCATAAAAGCAATCCAACAAAACGTCAACAAGTAATCAACAAATTTACACCAAATCATGTAAGAAGCAAGAACAAACATCATGCGAAGAAATCAATTAAGGCATATAATTCCACACCACTCCAATAAGCATGTAATCCTAAGTTTCCTCTATATTCTTCTAATCACATCAACCAAGCAAACAAAATCATTAATCTCATATTGAAATTGGTGCTAGACCACCTAGGAGTAATAGTCCGCACCTATGGTTCGTTGGAGATTCGGAAACGCCCTAGGAAAGAGGGCTTTCGAGTTAATCAGTCGGAATTCCTAAATCAAGTTATTGCATGTTAGAATTCCAAACCAAACCCACCTTGCTACATGGATTTCAAGAAGGATGGGGGAAAATCTCACCTAGGCCACCCGCGGACGGTTGTTGAAGCTAAGGAGAGGAGCTTCTCCTTGCAAGAGAGGCAACGAGTTGGAAGGGTTGGCTTTTCTTGGGGCCCCACCTTGATCTAGGGTCCCACAAATCTCTTTCTTCCCTCTTTCTCCTCTTTACTCTCCTTTTCTCTTGGTGGTTGTAGCAAATGGGAGAGGGTTTTATGAGGGATGGGGTTTATTCCCTGGACTAGGCCCTCTTGGCCTCAAGTTCCCTCAATTTTCCAAATTAGCCTCTTAGGAGGCATTTTTGGGGTTGGTGTGGCCCTAATGCTCCTTTGGTCACCAAATTTGGTGGGGATGTGCTTTATGGCCCGATTAGGGCCCGTGTAAAATTTGGGAATAAATGGACGGACGAAAGTGGGGTCTGAGTCAAAGGTCCTGATCTTTAAACGGCCCTGTGGGGCCCATTCCGGTGATTGGAGAGATTTTAGTGGTCCCTTGGCCATGAAATTTCTAGGTTGGATGCTTCATGGCCCGATGAAGGGCCATGCAAAATTTAGGGACGATCGGACCTGGGGTTTGGTCGTACGGGTCCGATTTGTGATCGACGGTCACCGACCCACGATCGGGTCCCAGAGTTGGTGGACGTGCGTAGGAAAATCCACTAGACCTCCACCATAAATATGGAAGAGATCCAATGGTTAGATAGCCTGAAATCTCGATTTCATTCGCAAGCGCCAGATTCTGGCCCTGGCGAGGGTGGGATGCACTAAGTCAGTGCCAGATCCCACTTCTGAGTGCCTGCCGGGCCTGCGGTCCACGATGGTCCACAAGCCCAGTGAGTCCTAAAATCTCCTAAATTTCTAGATTTTTCTGACCCTCCGGCGTCGCGGTACAGCCCGCACGGGCTGTAGCTCCATATAAATGGCCATCCGGCTTGGCGGCCCGCACTTGGTCTATCAGGACTCGTCTGGTCTATTCAATTGGGCTAATATTGATCCAATTTATTTGTGATACCTCACTACGAGTGGCTTAAACGAATGGTCCTGTGGCAAATCCTTCGTGGGCGCCCCAAGACATTGTTCTGGTTCGGCGGGTCGTTACACTACACCTGATGTTCAAGTGATCGGGCGGATTCATTGGCTTCCTACGGCTGATTAATCGGACTGGTGCGGTTCTTTACTGGTACTACCCCTGTATACACTAACATTGAGTCCTAATGGTCAATAAGTAATATTATAAGTTAATTATATAAAAATAAATAAATAAAAAAATTAGCGAAATTTTGAAAATCCAAAACAGTGAAAATCCAGGATGTTACAATGGTCATATCACAAAATACGATATGCATGAGTAACACCATCCAATCATGCTTCAAACCTACGCGTACCATGCGCTCATGTGGGGTAACTCCGTCTCTCAGGGAGTCCCATAAACAATATGCCCAATGGCACATGCTATGCTCAATCACTCCTCATAACAAGCACCCAGATGATGTGTATGGGCATGTATCATGAAGTATACCAAGCATGATTATAATCACATACATCATGGTGGGCCGGTATAAGACGGCCCATGGCCCGTATAGGTGAATGGGTGGTGTGTAATAATCACCTACACATGGTGGGCCTCACACATACAATAGGCCTCACGCATTTAATGGTCCTCACACATATGATGGGCCTCTTACATTACAATTGAGTTTCATACAATCATAATGAGCCTTATACAATCATTGTAAGACCCGTATCCTAGTCCGTACCGTTCAGTAAGCTTTCACGGTCCTCTCGGTCAAATTTCGGCAACCCTGGACCTGTATCCGACGTTTGCGCGTGAACCTAAGCCAAGTCTTGCATACCAAAGTCGGCTCGACCCGAAACTTGTACCCTAGCGACCGCGCCGTCGCCGCGGTTCCAACGCCGTGACTCGCGCACTGATCCGATACCCAGGTTAGAAGATGTGGGCCTGCGTTCATTTCGAGAAAAACCCTGCGCGTTGGGAATCTCGAGGGAATTTCTATAATGTGTCCCAACAATCAATCAATCAACCAAGTCAAGTACACTTCATACCTCAAGTACTAACACCCATTCCTCTTTCTCCACAAAGTCAACTCTCTCTCCCCTACCCATCCCTCTTTTACAAAAGTTTCAAACAAGACCTTACCTCCCTATTGCCTTCCTTACAACACCCATCCATATCATCCCATCACCTCTCTCTCTCTCATTTCTCAAAAAAAACCTCCTAAGCAACACCCCATGTCCAAGCCTTCCCAAGCTCTCCCAAATCATCAAGTGTGGCCTACTTTTTCACTTCATCTCTCATCCCCACCATCAAAACTCCATCATCCACCGTCAAAAGTTGGACATAGGAGCTAAGGAGGCTAAGGGACCAAGAACAAGGCCGACAGGTGGGTGATCTACCGTCGATTTTTGTTTTAAGGGCCCACTTGTTGTGGGACCCACTTGATGTATGCATTGAATAAGGGAGGGCCCAATAGTGGTGGGGTCCCTCTTCACGTCTCTCTCTCTCTTTCTCCACCTTTTTATTGATGGCCCACCTTGGTGATGGAAGTACTTTATCTGCACCGTCCACCACGTGTGAACCCACCTGCGGTCCATTTAGACGGGTTTGATTGAAGGAAAACCCATATATCAGTTTGATAAGTGGAGTGATCCACTCGTGCGGACCCCACCATTTATACGTGCACGAGTACCATCCAGGCAACACACCACATCAGAATTTCTGGTGGACCACACCATGTGGACCCATCCTGCCAACGTGGAGACCCTACCAGCATCCAGACTCTCTGGACGCTGGGAGCTTGTTCACTCCCCAAGTATAGGGTTGTGATGTAGTAACAAACTTGGAGAGACCGAAGTCGAATCCACAGGGACTGAAACCTGTACGTAATCTGAAAGTAACCAGAACTAGCACTAAAATAAGATGTAATTTAAATTGATTGTAATTTGAGGAATAATGGTGAAATATTAATTTAAAACTTAAAGAATTCAGATGTAGAAAACTAGGGATTTAGAGGATCCACTTGTAGAGATCAAGGAGATCTTATGCTTGCTTCAAGAACTCAACTGGACTTAGAGTCCCATCTTCATCCAGTTGAATAATGTAACCATGGAAATCAAGACTGAACTTCCTTTGATATAGTTTTCAAGAGATGAAAGGTGTATGAATTAGAATGGATTCCATCACCAAACCATGCCCAAGAGACAAAGCAAACAACAGAATTAAACTAATTAATAACCAATCATAAGATGTATGAAGGTTAGGAAGGGTACCATCATCTGACCATGCCCAGGAGACGATGGGCCCAGGAGACGATGGTGAACAACGGGGCTTCCTGACGTCATAATCAAAATAAGAAAAGAAACATGCTCAAAGCTATCGCAGACCCATTGTAATTTTAGTCACAACATACCATTAAAAACTGAAAACATTTCCTTAATTACACTAACATCAAAATCAGTTCAATCTAAACAAAAGGCATAAGCAAAGAATCTCCCATCACGCTACAAGCTTCACCTCTTAGCCCTAGCTAAGAGGTTTAGCCTAGCATAGACATGACTAAGCTAAACATCTTAAAAGAAATTGTAAAAACAAACACTAACAATAAAAGAAATCTGAAATACTACTCTCTCTCCCTGCCCCACGTCCCGACTGCAAATTGAATGCCTGGAAATTGAATGAATCCCCTGCTCTCTCTCTCTCTCTCTCTTCTTTATAATAGTGGTGAGGTCGGCTGGGAGTGCATAAGGGTTGCTGGAGTCGGTGAAAATCGGACGTCGTGCGAAGCTTTTACGCAGACAGACCGCACACACAACACCTTTTACAGCGAAAGGCGGCGCAGAAGACTCCTTTTCCCTGCTTTATTTCCAAAGGATTTATAAAGAATTAACATATCTTGGGACGGTTTTTTACGACCTACACGATGAACGGATCAGATCTTTTCATCAGCTAGCCGTGGTGGCCCACCTGGGTCGACAGATCCACCTGCAGAACAGAGCTTACGCAGCTCGATTCGCGCTGGTGAGATGGTGGGGCTCATTATTGATGTCATAGGAGAAATCCACCACGTCCATTACGTTCTAATCGAAAAAAATGTTGGAAAAGACTATTTTTGGACGTCCTTTGATGTGGCCCCTTGAATATTTGCTTCAACCGTTCATTCAGCGTTTGAAGGTGCTCTTACACGTTTACATTTGCATGAGTCTAGAGAGAAAGCTTGGAGAAGGTCCTTCCCCCACTCTGGAGAAGATGGATGGTTCAGATCCTCCAAAGGAGTGATGAGTGGGCCCCACTGAGTGAAACCGGCGGACCCACGTCCACCCGCTGTTCCTGCGCAAGAAGAATGACGGGTCAGCCCATCTTTGACCGGGCTGACCATCCGGTGCGTGTCCAGTGCGTGTCTATAATATACACGCACTGTACATGTAGGGTTCCCTGTGATGTTTGTGAGAAATCTGCTCTGTCCATCCTCTCTCTCATACTTTTTAAGGGGTTTAGACCAAATTTGAAGTACATCCATATATCAGGTGGGCCCTAAATAAAGATTTTATGGGCTGATCTAGCCTTTGGGCCACTTTCACAGGGATCCAAGGACTGAAATTTTATGTGTACGGTTAATTTGTGGTCCTCAAGCCATATATGAAGTCTCGAGCCGAACAGATAGTGAGAACCCTGTGATCTCACATTCTGGACGCTTTTCATGCCACTTGAACTTCAGTTTCTCGATTTTTTCGGATCTCTGGTATGTAATTTCTTCGATGTTGGTCCCCTGGGGTCCGTCTCTTGCCTTGGTGACTCTAGAGCATCAATTCCATGCATTTAACACCCCATTTCAGTCCAAGATCGTAATTTCTCATTGCAGCACAAACACGATTAAAATAGGGCGTTAAATGTATCATGTTCATAAATCCATGTAATAAATGGGGTCTAATATGCAATATTTGACCCTCAACAGAGCTCCCAGATTCTCAATATAATATTATATTATATAAATAATATATAATATTATATAATATAATACATTATAGGATGTATTTGGGTGGGCCACATCTATGTGGGACCCACCATGATGCCTGTGTTGTTTCCACACTGTCCAACGTATAGGGACGCTGGACATAGAGTGAGGTGTGAGCTGATGTGGGTGTGTGGCTAATAGTGAAGTGTGGACCGCTCATGCAGGCCCCACCTTAATGTATGTATATAATCCACACTGTCTATCCTATGTCTCAGTTTATTTTAGGCGTTGAGCTAAAAAAAATGAGGCTAATCAGAAACTCTGATAGGCCACACCATCTAAATATCATTTTTGATAGTGAGAAATTGATTAGGCCCACTGTGATGTTTCTATACGTCAGAACATACCCAATATTGGGCTTGTTAGGCTCGTCCCGAGCCTAGGAACCCAGCTGACGGACTGGATCCCCTTGATGTGGGCCTCATCTATGAAGAACTTCAAAAAAATATAAAAAAATAATAATAACAACAGCAGACGTTGTTGCTGTCAACGTCTCTGGACGTTGCAGCAAGCAGCGTCCGCTGCTTTGGATGGCGCTGGTCCGTGGGCCCCATCTCAGGCCCCACCATGATCTGAGTTGAACATCAACACCGTGCATTTGGTGGGCCCCCCTTCTAACTGTGGGCCGCCCCAAAAATCAGCCAGATGTGGAACTCAGGTGGTCCATACTGCAAGAAACAGTGAGGGATTGAACGTCTGCCATTGACTCCCTTGGAGTTGAGAAGTTTTGGATAAATAT
Source organism: Magnolia sinica (assembly GCF_029962835.1). Lineage (NCBI taxonomy): Eukaryota > Viridiplantae > Streptophyta > Magnoliopsida > Magnoliales > Magnoliaceae > Magnolia > Magnolia sinica. The sequence continues at coordinate 97,825,712 of NC_080578.1, forward strand.
AATATTTATTTGTTTATTTTGGTTGTGTGACCTTAACAGATTGGGTGGAAAATAAACGTTATGGAGGGCCCCATGTGGGACCCACTGATGTATGTATTGTATTCCACACCTTTCATCAGTGTGAGCCCCACCATGAGGTAGGTGCTTTATCTATGTTGTCCATCCCTATAGGGACCCACCATGATATATGTGTTGCATCCAAACCGTCCAACCATTTTGGGAGATTATTTTAAGGTTTGTGATGGAATAAAAATGAGACAGATCTAGGATCAGGTGGACCAAATTGCAGAAAATAGTGGGTTTGAACGTCCACCATTAAACCCATGGACTACCAAGTTTGGGCCCATTTAATTGGCCCAATTGTTCGGCCCATTTGTATCGGCTCAATTGATTCAATTTATTTGACTCGGTTCATTTGTATCGGCCCATTTGATCGGCCCAATTGATTCGGCCTATTTGACTCAGCCCATTTGTATCGGACCAATTGATTCGACTTATTTAATTCGGCCCATTTGAATCGGCCTGTTTAACTCGGCCCGTTTGACTTGGCCCATTGATTCGGCCCATTTGACTCGCCCGTTTGATTCCGCCCATCGAATAGGCCCATTCGACTCGGCCCATTCAACCCAGCCCATTTGAATCAGCCCATTTGATCGACCCATTCAACTTGGCCCATTTGATTCGGCCCATTGATTCGGTCCAATTGATTCAGCCCAATTAATTCGGCCCAATTGACTTGGCCCATTGTGATGTATTTCTCGACCCATTTGGTAAGGCTCAATGAGATGTATTTCCGGCCCATATGGCTTGCCCATTGTAATGTTTTTGTAGCCCATTTAATGAGGCCCATTATGATGTGCATTAGGCCCATGGGTTGTGGCCCATGCGATGTATCTGAGGCCCATGAGCAGGGCCCACCTGTTGTGTATATAGCCTTTATATGAGGCCTATTGCGATTTATATTAGGCCTTTATGTGATGCCATGGGCCCACTTTATATTTGGCTCTATGTGGGCCACTGCTTGGAAGCAATGTTGGTTGAATGTCCACATTGTGACATTCCCTTAGGCCTGGTTAGGCCCTTTCTCGTCATTCTCTAGTAGGTTACCCTAAGCAATTGGGCCCCATTGATATTGCTTGGTCCATCATCGGTTGTCCATCCATGGATCTCGCCTTGCGTAGAGGCCGATTACCGATTTCGATTGTCAAGGCCGATTGTTGAGGCTGATTCCGATTCTGATTATCAAGGCCGACTCCGATTGTCGAAGCCGGATATCGAGGCCGATTGTAGAGGCCCATTGTGATGTATATACAACCCGTATTTGAGGCCCATTCTGATGAGCATTCGGCCTCGGCTTGATGCATTTGAGGCCTATGTAATATATGTGAGGTCTATGTGATGAGGCCCATTGTGGTGCATTTGAGGGTTAGGCGATGGAGCCCGTTGTGTCATATATTAGGCCCATGAGAGAGGCCCATCGTGATGTATATTAAACTCTTGAGTGAGGCCCATGGTGTTGTATATTAGGCCCTTATGTGAGGCCATGGGTCCACTATATGTTAGTCTCTATGCGGGCCATTCCTTGGAGGCAATGTTGGTTAAATGTCCACATTGTCAAGGCCGATTGTCAATGTCGGTTATTGATACCAATTATGAGTATGTGACAGCATAACATCATGATACATGCTCATACGTATCATCTGCATGTTTGTTATAAGATGTGGTTGACCATTGCATATATCATTAGGCAGGTTGTTATGAGACTCCCTGATAGACGGAGATTGTCTCACATGAGCGCACGATATGCGCAAGATTGATGCATGATTGGATTGTATGACTCATGCATTGTGTGTTGTGATTACTGTACGCCCTAGTGACATCAGGGCCGTAGCCTCCACAGGCATATCATGGATGGCCAGATGGGACACCGGAAATATATTATTAGCATCGGGCTGTCATAGATGGCCCTGAGTGAAAATTTCTAAACTCTCTTAGTACCAGAGGATGCCCCAGCGTCAAAATCGAGTGGATATATATGAGCGCATGAGGGCCATATACCAGTAGGCCGCGTCTCCCACTGTGTTGTGGTCGGTTGGGAGAGGATGTGGCCTTACCCGCCTGAGGGAGTAGGCATAGCTAGGTTGAGTTTGACCAGCTCGTGAATGGGTCCGCTATCGACATGCCAGGTAGATATTGGTCGACTACTAGCCAGGCGGATAGTAAAGTCTTTTCCACTTACCCAGTTGTGCGCTTGATGGGGCGGCAAACTGGTGTAGAGTGTACTAGACCCCGGTGATGATCCCAGAGATGAACAGTACCGATATGTGGACTTATTGGGCAGGAGTTGCATATTCATTCATTCACTATTCACTCGGGCTGGTGGTACGCAACTATTTGTTATGTTTATCTTCGTAATGACTAGGATTTCGGTTGGGGCGCCCGACTAACCTGAGATCAGGAGTTTACCACATTAAGTCTGACTATCTAAATTTAGGTATGAGACTGGTTTGGATAGAAGTCCCTTGTGATGGACCTCATAGCCTGCGATACTACATATCATCATCCCGACTTCACACTCCAGCATGGTCAATCCATAAGCATCGCATATTGTATTACATCCGTGGCATATGGTATTTTGGGTTACTGTGTTTCTGCATTTATATGGTCTAGATGCAACATTTGATATTTGGTTATTTATGACTCCTCATTTGCATAGCTAATCTGTATTGCGTACTCTGATATTGTTTGACTCATGGACTTGTCAGTATTTCCGCTTACTCTGATATCGTATGATTCATGATCTTACCTGTATTTCCAACATTGTATGATTATGACGTTGTATTTGTGTGCTTGACACTTATCTTGTGCACACACTTTCACTACCCTCTAAGCTTTTTATAAGCTTATGCACGATAGATGCGTGCAGGAGATGATAGGTTGCAGTAGCGTGGAGCTTGGAGTATGTAGCTGACTTCTGGAGTTTTGACTTTAACATATGTATTTCCCTTTCAGCATTGTATTCAAATATTTATATTAGTGGATATGTGATGATGATGTTGCCTTTGTGATTTGGGTAAACTTGTGGTTATGCCTCTTACGAAATAAATGCACGTTGGAAAATTCTCCTTGTAGGGTCTCAGGATGGAAACTTGGCATACGGGCACTGGGAGCCGAGAATGGGGCACTACGGAGGCTGTCGGCACCGGATTCGGCAATTGAGATTCCTGTCAATCCGATTTCTAGGTTTGGAGCGTGACAATCATGATGGGCCTCATACAATCATAACGGGCCTCGTATCATCACAATGGATCTTATACAATCATAATGAGTCTCATAGAATCACAATGGGTTTCATGCAATCACACAATGAGCCTTATATAATCACAATGGGCCTCATACAATCACAATGGGCCTCATGTAATCATACAACGGGCCTCATATAATCACAATGGGCCTCATACAATCACAATTAGTCTTACAATGACCTTATACAATCATAATGCTATATTAACACATACTCAGTGCATATACTAACATAGTCGTAATCAATAATCAGCCTATATATGGCGGGGTCCATAGAAGGACAACAAATCTAATCCATGACATGAGGATCGGTCCTCAACAGTGAATATACCAAATCCAATACCACAGATTCTTCTACCTATGGCTAGAGGTGATGATGTATCCCCCTCATAACAAGGATGGGGCTAGATGGCATACTCATGGGCCTAAGAGTGGGCTTCCAGGTTTGGGTACTTCTACTAGCATCAATGAGGACCCAAAGAATTGGGATAGCCTAATAAGGTGAGATGGATCATATACTAATAATAATAGGGGCCCATCAATTTAGGTTAACCCACTAAGAGAAAATGAGAATGAGCCTAATACAATCACAATGGGCCTCATACCATCTCAATGACTTGTATCATGATGTTATATTATCACGAACTTATAGTCGGCATCGATAATCGGCCTATACACAAGGCGTGGTCCATAGATGGACAGGAGATCCATAACATGAGGGTCAATCCTCAACTGTGGATATACCAAATCTGATAGCATGGATCCCTCTGTTTACGGTGATGACGAACTCTCCTCATATCAAGGTTGGGCCTAGGTGGCCTACTTATAATCTTAAGGATCCAGAATGGGCTTCCTTCACCATACTATCATATAGCTCGTTAGATGCCCTAGGGGGCCCAAATAAGTCCTAGATGGACTCCAAGATTAAAAACAACCCTACTAGTAACCAATAGGGGCCCAACATTTTAGGTTAGCCCAATAAGAATATATGGATCATGCAATTATCAATGGGGCCCAATGATTAGGGTCAACCCACTTAGAGATGAATGAGAATAGAGGTGGGCATGTCTGACCCGATCCGATGGATCCGACCCGATCAGACCCATTCCGAACAGAACCGACGGCTTAGATCAGGCTTGATCGAGTTTGTCCATCTAGATCCGATCGTTTTTCGGGTCGGGTTCGGATAGTGGTCTATCCGGACAGATCCAATCCGAAAACCCGAACCTAAATGATCCAGACCGATCCAACCTGAACTAACCCGGAGCGAGTAGTCGGGTAGTATAAATACTATTTTTTTAAACCCTAAACCCTAACTCACCCAAATCATTTTTACCCCTCTCTCTTTTCTTACCCTACCCTCCCTTTCCCGCTCGAACGAATGAGCGTTGCCCTGCTCTTCTTCTTCCTCTCCTCTTCTTCTTCTTCAACGCTCGATCCATCCGTCCCTCCGCTCGTCCGACGCCCGAACCCAGGCCATCGTTGCCTGCCTACATCGAATTGAGTAAGTAATCACGTTGCATGTGTTCAAATCAAAATAAATAGTCTTAATTGTGGGGCCTGCTTTAGATTGATTGTCATCACAAAATAAAGCTGGTCGATCAATCATAGCCATTGATGATAAAAGACCAATGGCATTTTCTCCAATCCAATCTAATTACTAAAGAGAGATGCCTATTACAAATCCATTCTGTCCATCAGTTTTGGAAGACCAGACATGTATTTAAAAATCAGGCAGATCTAAACTTCACGTGGGCCATACCACACAAATAGTAGGGATTGAATGCCCGCCATTGGAAACTTTGTGGGAGGTGGTGCAGAAATTGTATCAGGATAATATTTGTTGCTGCACTTTATCTGAATAGTAATAACCCTATGAACGACTTGGATGGCATATAAACATCATGGTGGGCCCTAGGGATTCTTCAATGGTGCAGTTTCCATTTTCACTATTTTATCATATGGTCCACATGAGTTCTGGATCTGCCTCATTTTTAGACTCTACACTATTTTAAGCTTGCAGAACTGATGGATGGAATGGATTTCTGACGAATATCATGGCCGCCCCTAAAACTTGAGTTTTGGATAGTTGATGATGATAATCAAGGTAACCCAAATGGTATTTAGAAGATGGGTAAAGATCATGATAATGAGGCTGGGAATCTCAAGTTTTCTAGGACCGATCCGAACCTTGCCCAATCCGATCTGACTCGGTTTTCCTGACCGAGTTAGACTCAGATTGGTTCAAGCCAGTAGGGGTTCGGGTCGGTCCGAGCCAGATGACCCGGACTCGGTCCCGGATTGGTCCGAGTTCGGGTTGGGCCATGCAGAATTCGGACCGAGTCGAGTTGGACCCAATCTGATCCGACTCGGTTCGATGCCCAGCTCTAGATGAGAATGAGCCTAACAAAGGCCTAAGGGAAAGGTCACAATGTGGATATTTAACTATCATTGCCCATCAATGTGGACATTTAACCAACACTGCTCCCAAGGAGTGTCCCACATAGAGCCTAACATATAGTAGGCCCATGGCCTCACACAAGGGCCCCATATACAACATAATGGGCCTCACACAAAGGGCCTAATATACATCACGATGGGCCTCACTCATGGGCCACATATGCATCACATTGGACCTCCCTCATGGGCCACATATACATCATAATGGGCCTCACTCATGAGCCACATATACATCACATTAGGCCTCATCATATGGGTCACTCATACTGTAATGCGTTGAAAATCGAGGGTTGAGCAGGCACCCAACTCCCGAGTTCCAACGCATCACTTATACAACATAGATAATGATGATTTGATGTTGTCCATGTTAGTGCATAAAATATGAATGAGATTAAGCTAAATAAGCAAATCATACTCCAGGGACAGTTGAACTTACGCAAGCGGAAGACTGTGATCGGTGTATAAAATATATAAATCATTGTAGGTCCCCAAAGTATGAACGCATTGCCAGGTCAAATAGTTACAAGTATTATTTCAAAATACAAAATGTCCAAAAAGTAATGGTCCACTACAAGTATAAGCCCTGAAGCCCCGTCGATCAGAACAGTTTATAGAAACCCGCCTGAATATTGCATGCATGAGAATGCCTCCTCATCATCCTCAAAGTCCGGCTCCTCCTTGTAAGCTGCACCATCATCTGAAACTACAACAGGGTCTAGTTGGTGTTTAAAACATCGTCCCGAAACGTGGGAGTGAGTGATCAACTCAATGGAACAATAAAGCAAAGGTTAACATGTTATCAATTCAGTCAAGCAGTAATGATAACACAATACAACCATCAGGTCCTAAGTACTCTTGTTAATGCAAGAATGATATGGGATAATGATGCATGCCCTCGCCTCCGCTCCCTCAGCGACTTCATCTCACGATCGCGGCATGAAACACTTCTTCAGTGCTTGACCTGCTACGCCAAAGGCATACGTAATGCGGTGCATGCACGTGATTAGCTAGGTTGCTTACTTAAGTTTATTCATACAGCAGGATTGGGAAGCTAAGGTACCTCTCTTATATCATTTTGCAAATGATGATCCATTTTAGGGTCATCAGTCCTAGTAAATCTCATACGATGTTACAGTTACAGGTCGCTACAAAGGGCTCGTCACCTCGATGCATGCCTGGTTTATACTCCTGTTTGCTACAGCGAGACTCGTCACTTCAGCGCAGTCTTAGAGTATACTCGAGGTCACTACGAATGGCTCGTCACCTATACGTAGGCCGACAGCTCGAATATAGTGTCACATACCACCATATTCGGCTCACGAGTTTGGGTTGCTCACTGGTCACTACGGGGAGGCTCGTCACCTCAGCGTAAGCCGAGAGCTCGACCATGGTGTCCCATACCACCATACCTAGCTTATGAGTCTTAGCGGATCAAGGTACCAAGGTTAAAGGAGTTTCCACTGGTAAGTTTGGTACCTTAGATTCAAGCAGTAGCGTCCATATATGGTGAACATACATCCGGTCAATCGGGTTACTTGACGAGCTCGATTGGTACGAGCGCACTTTGACTTGATCGACATGGAGTGCGTAAGCATTCCGCGTGGCCTCACCACTGCCGTCAAATGACGTACGAATCGGATTCGTCAAACATGGCCGGTGTGGCGAAACAACCTTAGCCACTAACCCAGGACTTGTTACTGATTGCCTGGACTATCTCGTAGCCCCACTCACATTCTAAACAATCGCACTCACATATAATAATCCAAAACAGCATGTGACAACCAGTGTAAATATAAATCTTACTTAAGCATTTGAACAACCACATCATCCACATGTCATCACACATAAGCATTTCATCTATAATCACATAGTAGTAAGATAAGCTTCACACAGAAAACTGTAACTACGTATGAGGGGATCGAAAATCCTATCTCAACACCCTCATTAGATACATTACATCAAGCATTTTCTCATTTAGGCATTTTATCAAACACTTAGACTATATATTACATACATATAATATATTAGTTATAACACATATTACAACAAATCCTTCCATATATGAGTTGCCATATGTACAACAATCAAGTATTCCCAATCAGAAATCATGGCAAGCATAAATCATAATTTCATACTCATTCAGACATTTCAACAAACACATGAAATGTATTTAAAATCAATATAGTTCACATATATGTGTAATATACGAAAACCCTCGTATCTAAGCACATGTGATAGCAATCAAGGCAGTCATAAATCATTACTGACATTGAAAGCCTTGAAAACCATAACCTAAATATTTATAATCGACACCTTATGCCGGTAAACAAGTATCGAACTCAGTTTGTACACTGAGTGTTTGTCTACGGCACAACGGCAACTTACAATACGAAATATGTTAGCTATTTCATCACTTACACAATTTGAAACCCTAAAATAGGTTAGGGCTAGGTTTTCTTACCTAAGAACGGAAATCGGAATCGCTCGTATATCGCTACAGACGCGATAGATAAGCATGTGGAGTGGTATGATTAAATTCCAAGAACAAACGCCAGCACACTCTCTCACTTCCTCTCTCTTTCCTTCTCTTTTCTCTCTTCTCTCTCCTAGGGTTTCCCAAATTCGTATGAGATGAGAGAGAGAGGGTTTAAGGCCCTTATATAGGCCCAGGTCTGATGGAAATGGCCCCAGGGCCAAGGTATACTTAGGTTATATCCAAAGGGCATCTGTTTCAGCCTAACGGAGCACTTCTGGTGGCCCTTCTTCTGTGTGTGCTCAGACTTAAGCTCCCTGACATTGGATCTAGGTTAAGCTGAGTTTTCGATTGAATCGAATTTACAGATCGATCGTGGCGGACCAGTTTCAGTTCAACGGTCACCGGTACTCGATCAGGGCCATAGAGTGTACTGACATGTATTGAAATTTTTTCCTGATCCAAGGGTGTAATTGGGTCAGATTCTGACGGTCTGAATCTTTATATTTGGACCTGCAAGTGATCGACTCAGTTTACTTAAGTTTCAATTCATTTCATAAAGATATTCAAGTTTCTCACACACTTCACTCCGAGCTCAAGTTGTGCACTTCTGGGTACTATTAGGACTTGATTTTCGAGGTGGTTGTCAAGTCTAGCAAGGCGGTCATAATCGTATAGTTTTGGGGTAATTGAACTTTCGACGTGTAGTCCAGGTCCGATACGGAGTTTCATGATGCTCTCGAGAGCAACTGGGTTTTGAGATTGATCCTAGATTTTTAGATAATATTGAGTTAGTGATTCTACTAGTTTTGGGTCTTACAGTTCGTATAAAAAGTAGTTCAAGCTAAATCCATCGATTGTCTAGTTCAGTACTTAACCAAACTCCGCCCTAATTATGACAGAATAAGGTCCTAGGGCAATTTTATGCCCCCTTTTTGGCACTTTTAGTTAGTATGTTATTTTAATTATTTTTTTAATAATTCATCATCAAGTTTACTTGGTCTTCACTAAATTTCATGAGATTTCTTGTTGTCAAAAAATTCTAAGAATTCTAGAAGCAGTAGCTGTCCAACGAATGATTTTCAGAAAGTTGTCACAACGACCTACTTTTAATTATATTAAATATTTTATTATATTTTTCACTTATTTTTATATGAAACTATACTCATTTATCTTCAATTTAGCTTTTGAATCACCTAAATCGGAGTTATAAAGAGGGAGATATGACTTTTTGAAGTTGGATAAAAAATGCAGAAAAAAGGCAGAAAACGGGCCGCCTGATGCGCTGCGGCCCGCTGGCCTACGAGGCCTCGCCGATCCGGCGAGGGCATCGCCACTCGCTGGACCCTGGGGCGATGGCTCACCCCAAGGGTGATGCCATCCCCCCCCCGGGGGGTGCTGGGAATATGCGGGACCCACCTGGGGTCCCCCCGATTTGCGTTGTTTGGGCCCCGACTCCGTTTGATGTGGTTTCGCCGATCTGAGATTTGAAACAGGTGCATCTTTCAATCTGGAATGGGTTACGCGGCATGCAATATATGATTTTGGGGTAGGAGAAGATAATCTATCCAAATAACCTATTTATATCATGAGATTCCAAAAAGGTTAATGGTCAAAAGCCCATTTTATTTATGTATTTTACCATGCATAGTAAGTTTTAGTTTAAGTATTGTTCTTCACCATTTAAACTTTAAGATTAGTATCTAATATGAAAGTACTTAAAAAATTTTGAAGAATAAGGTAGTGAAAGGTGAGATTTTTGAAGGAAATAGGTTGAAAGAGGATTTAAAGCTTTAGGATTGAGTTCTGAGAAGTCAATTAAGGTGTTATGATCGACTCATTGCCCAAGGACGTCTAATTCCAGGTTCAAAAAAATCTTGGGTGTTACACATACATTACAATGGGCTGCACATATGGGCCATACAAGCATCATATTGGGCCGCACATATGGGTCATAAAAACATCATATTTGGCCTCACCACATGGGCCATATATACATCATAATGTGCCTCACTCATGGGCCACATATACATTACATTGAGGTGGGCCCTGCACATTCCAAATGGGCCACATATACATCACATTGGGCCTCATCAAATGGGCCACAAATACATCATAATGGGCCTCATCACATGGGCCATATATACATCACAATAGGCCTCACAACAGGTGGGCCTTGCATACACCAGCAGGTGGGCCCTGGACGTTACAGATGGGCCTTGCACGCTGTAGGTGGGCCCTGCGTATGAACGGCCTGTATGAAACACATACATCACGGTGGGTCACATCGGCTAGGTAGATGGACAGCGTGGTATAAAACACATGCATTAAGGTGGGTCCCACTGTTCGGACCACTGGACGGTATGGATATAAGACACATGCATCACATGTGGGTCCCATTTGACGGACAACACATATAAAACACACATATCATGTGGTCCACACAGATGGACGGTGTTGATAAAACCCATACATCATGGTCGATCCCACACAGCACCGTCCAGAGATGGATGGTGCAGATACAGAATACTGACATCAAGGTGGGTCCATCCCACACATGTAGCACGTGTGGGGTGGCCCCCACACCACTGCCAAATGGATGGGCGGCATGGACATAACACATACCTTGTGATCAAACCACGGAACTTGCAGGCGTCAAAGCAGCAACATTGCTGCATTGGATCCACCGTCCCACGTGGATGGCAGGGATGAAATACATACATTAAAGGTGGGTCCACATGTGTGGGACCCACTAGCTTTTAGAAAAAAATTGATATTTGTTTCCCCTTCATACGGTCCAGCAACACTTTCATACAGTTCAACAGCAACTGCTGCTGGACGTCCTAAGGCTGGACGGTCTGGATGACCGTCATCAAGGTGGGCCCGTGATCTAGCCAAAATGGACAGACGTGATGAATGTGGAACACACATAATGGGCCCCTCAATACATGCATCAATTGGGTCCCACCACATGTGGGCCCTCAAATCATTAAGATCAATGGTGAAAATTCTAAGATCACCCACCGATTCCACTTCTTCTAGGCTCCTTGGAATGCTAAGCTCATTGGCTTCAACTTTGATGGAGGATGATGAAGATCGAAGGGTGGAGATGAGAGTTTATGGGGTAGGAAGTAGGCCACACTATGCTCATCTCTTGGAAATACTTGGACGGTTGCTCTCCTTGGATTGCTTGGAATGGGTAGGGAAGTGGGATGGGATGAAATGATGGATATAAGAAAGGGATGGGTGGAGAGAGAGAGAGAGAGAGAGAGAGAGAGAGAGAGAGAGAGAGAGAGAGAGAGAGAGTTGACTTTGGGAAGGCTTGTGTAAGAGAGGGATGGGTTGGGTATGGGTTGTGATGAGATGTATACTTGATTGATTGATGTGATGTTTGGGTAGAGATTCTCTCAGAATTCGCAATGTGCGGTGTTTCCTCGAGATATGCACGGGTCCACATCTCTTATCCTGGGTATCGCATCGGTGCGCAAGACGCGGCAATGGTGCGGTCGGAATGGTACAAGTCTCGGGTTGACAAGATGCTACTCAGAGTCATGTGTAAATGCTATTTACGCATTGCGGGTTGCCGGAATTCGACCGGAAGGATCCCGGGATTCTACGGAACAGTATGGACTGGGTTACAGGCCTTACAATGGATCCTTAATCTTAGCCTGATTGTCTTCATCAGAGGGATCATGACGTTCTCAGGATTAATCCCAACTCTGATTAGTGGGCCACAAACATCTCCCATCAAACGGACCAGTTAAGAAAAAAAATCTGAGAAGCCAACAATTTTGGATCTATTTGGAGACTTACTTATTCGAAAAGAATTTTGTATACACAAAGGATCCATAATCAACGAGGAAACCTAGTGAGGATTTTACCGCCTTGACATGCTATAAGAGGAGCAAATGAAGAAGAGCTCAAGGCCTTACGCCAAACACATTTATCTACTTTTCAATTTATCTTAGCATAGCCCATCCTAGTTCAAGCATTGATCGCTACTGTTTAATGGCTTCTGCTACAGTGCCTTAGGAGTAGAGTTAAACAACCACAATCTTAAGTTGTAGGATCATGATTAATTGAGTTCCACGTTCCAATTTAGCTGATCATACCCACATCTTTCCGACCATACGCCTTGATCGTCGGTTCCGATAGACGAATCAACTAATTATCTCTCGTTTATTTTATTTATGTGGTTGTTTGATACATTGTTGATTGTAATGGGTCCTACATTTAAATATTACTAAAATCAACATTGCTTATCCTTCTTTTATTTATCTGTCCATCCTTATTCCTCTGAGAAATGTTAAGTTAAACTACCGGTGAAAGAACAAGTCATTAAGTTTGTAAATGTAAGTCTATTGTCACAAGGCAAAAAAAATCTAATCGGAAGGGGTAACGTCTACTCTTTCACAAATCGCCCAAATGCTGAGCGCAACTAGTGGTTGGGAGGATAATTAGATCATGTGTCCAATCTCTAATCAGTCCATCTCAATGTAGGGGAACACAAGCAATTCTATTAAACCTTGAGTCGAGACTTTGGCATGCCTGCGCATCATAACCATAAATGAAAGCCGAATATAGGTCCTTGTTCACATGTGTAGCCTTGTGTTTAATTGAATTGGTAGCAACACTCTTTTGGCACACCTGACAAGATACAACTTTCTATATTTCTTAATAGAAAAAAATGCATCCTAAATAAAAAAGACTAATTTTGTGGCTGATGCTGTGGAAGAGTAAGAAGACCTGGGCCAAAATTATGAGCTTGTTATTGACATTGATGCAATATCATCTTCCCAGCAATCTCTAGCAATTTTATTGCATTCTTCGACCAATCGTTAGATACGTGCAACATGTCACTAGATTATCTAGGTCACAACTTAAGTTAAACAAGAAATTAACCCAAAGTCTTCTTGTGAGACTTGGAGCCATTGATAAACATTCTCCCCTACTTCATCCCAATGGATATGAGGAAGAGTGACCTGCCGAGCTTCCAACTGAAGCTAGTCAGATCAAATCACAAAGGTTGCCCTTCACTGCCTCCACTAGTGGCGAGGAATGACTGAGATGGTTGATTTTATGGGGGGCAGTTGACTGTCCAATTGTTATCTTATGGCCATAGGGTCGAACCTCTTGGAGCGCAACCTTTAGGTGGTTTGGTCAGCCATAATGGAGTTCAGAGGGTAGAGTACCTATGGGGGCAACCTCAAGTAGTGTCGACCGTCTATCAAGGATATCATACGGCTAGGCACCCATGGGTACCCTTCGACGGTGCATCTCTATCATAACAACAACCATAGGATAAAGCCACCTGAGGGGGCAACCACCGGCCATTACTCGACTCCACTAAGGACAACATAGGACTAAGGAAAACACTCGGGGAGCAACCATTGTCTGCACCTTTCGTCCATAACGGCTACTAAAGGGTAGAGGCACCGGGGAGGCAACTTCCTATTGTACCTTACCCAACGGTTCTTCTTCATGTGACACAAGGCCCCAAACTCTGAACAATCTCATAGATACCTCAGTCAAAAAAATATGTCAGGCCCACAACGGTTGCTCATTTGAGACGATATTATAGGGCTCATCCAGGAGTATGGAGTACAACCAAATGACCGATGAGTGGCTCACAATAACTTCCTGAAGCTCAATTATTTAGGAATTCTTTAACATGATTGCTTTCACTCAATACAAAAACCTACCAACTAACTCGGTTCAAACCTAGACCAAGACGGAAGATCAATTTTATATGCATTTTCACTAAACTGAAGTGAAAGTATACATGGCCGACCTTTTCAAGCTAGGGCAATTGTTGGAAGAGTCAGTTGAACAATTTATTGCCTGATTCAAGGGTACAAAAACCACTGCTTGGTTATTCACCCCCGAGCTTCACTTGCTAAGCGCAACGTTTCAAGTTGCTTGACACCCCATGCAGACGATTCAGCCTTCTGCGCATTTTAGCCGCCGCATTGTCTCTTTTCTCCTCTAGAGTAGTTGTCTCCTCTCCTTTGATAGTCTCCCAATAATTGTAGCAACCTGGCGACAACGGTCATTCATCATCTTGATTTTGACTTCCAAGCTCATCATACGCCTCACAAGCTCTTCCACCTCTTAATTGAGTGCTATAAGTCACTTATCAATTTGCCCCATTTCCTCCCGCAATGCATCCTCCTCACGGCCAAGTGCCTAATGTTGGAATATTTGGTTGAATTAAATAGACTATTAAAAATCGAGAACAAAAAATAAAATAAAATCTGAGAAAGAAGATTTATTGAACTGAGTCGAGGCGTGACGTGAGTCACTCGGCTTGAAATCGAATTTGCTCCCCTTGAACAACGTCCCAAGTACAACAGGCTTCCAGAGCAATCGACCTCCAGGATATAATGACTATGACCCAGTTCCAGTGGTGCACTTACTGTACACGGAGTAGAACCACTTGTAGTTTAACCCAAAAGTGCTGAGTTGTCTCAGCAATGAACTCAACAACAACAAAAACTTATAAACCAGTAAACCAGAACAGAGAGAGTTTTATAAGAGGAGAAATGATTTTTCGTATTTTCAAAATATGAATCGGAAGTCTTTATATAGAAAGGGTTAGGTCCATTGGGTTTAAACCCAATAGATACGACCAACCGGAATGGACACATCTCTCTGGTTTAAAATGAAAAGGTGTGAGCGCGAGTACACTCTTGCAAATAAAGTCCTGTGAGTACCTAAACACACACCCACGCGAGTACACTCGCACCCGCATCCCCCGACCAAATTCACACGCTCCAAGGTAAAAAACCTATCTTATATACAAGATGTTTTTCTTTGTTAAATCTGATGTGAGACAAAACTTACGACTCAAAAGCATCAAAAATTTCAAATATGGAAGGAAATCGAAAAACTTGAAAATCAAATTTTAATATTTATTTTGAAACAAAATACAATACCTAATACTCACCTTGAATGGACAGGGAGGGTTCTATCATCCTGTTCTGCGCATCAAAGCGCCTATCACAACGTCCAGGCCATCTCATATAACCATGAATTCATACAAGGCCGACAGTATTTCTTACCCCATACATCGTCGATCCAGCTCACTAAGAGTCTCCTCGACGCGGGCAAGCCCTTACGAGGAAGTGGGGGTGGCTAACACTGAAGTCATGGTATCGATCCCTAGTGGGGGTGGCTAACACTGATGTGTGAACTGACAGTGGGGGTGTACGAACAAGCTAACAGGAAGAAAAAAAAAAAAAAACACTCTTACGAGGAAGTCAGATTGAGCACATCGAGTGGAAGAATCGATCGATGAACTGTTTCAACCCCTCGACACTTCGACATGCGGAATGACCATCTAACACTCATCGAGTCATCATTAAACCCTTCAGACGGTCGAAGGCCTCGAGAGCAGGAATCTTTACGAGATTCTCTGCTTTTGCCCTGCCGCACGAGGAAATGGTGAGACCTCCCTAGCAAAGGAAAGACGCCTGTTCCAGCCAAGGTAACAATCACCCAATTCCCAGAGTCGATAGTAGTCGACCATACGTGGATTCCTAATCCCGATAAAAAAATTTAAATCCCAAATTATGAGATTTTCAAAATCAATGAAGAAATTTCGGGTAAAAATCCTATTAATTTAAACTTTTAAATATTTATTTCAATAGTAAAAATTTAAAAAACCACCAGATTATGAAAATCCCGTGATAACCATCTGATATTTACGAGATTTTGAAAATTTTAAAATTTTAAAACCAAGGGATTTATTTCACGAAAATTTCATAATCTAATGGACTCCCATGATAGTTCACCACCATTGTTGGGACTATTCCACCGTACATATACATAGTTGTCCAGCAATCAATTCCCAACCGTCTAATTTTACACTGAACGGACAGTAATAACCATCTGATTTGAACCATCCATTTAATATCCATCACTTGGAAGGTTAGGATTGGTCAGTGAGATTTTTGAAACACGCTCCATCCACAATGTTTCCCACCATTTGGATGGCTGGGATAGCCTGAAGAGTCACCACCACTTTCAAAATGCTTGTGAACTATTATAGGACTTCAAAAGAGTGTAAGCCAAACAAGGAATTTTAAACTTTGCCCATACAAAGAGGTGACCACAACACAAATCAATGCCAAAGAACCCAAATGATAAAGCAATACAAAAGGAATGGTTCCCTTTGGAAGAAAACCCAAATTGCATTTTGCCATCCAAACGTGTACACGTAATGTCTATTACATATAAATCCATGCAAGTTCAAGTCCCTCATTCAAAAAATATTTCTTGCTTTCTCTTGCTACGCAGATACCAAATAATAGGAAGCAAAAATAAGTTAAGGAGAGAGAATTAATACAACGTCCCAAGCTAACATGGCCCGCTCTTATAAGGAATTCGAGCCGTCGTTTGATGAGAAACAGGAGGATGGATGTGTTACCGTCGTCATCAGTCTTCCTGGTATTGATCAGACCTCTCCTTTTCTTTTTCTTTCTTTTTTCTTTTTTCTTTTTTTTCCTTCTTTTTTTTTAAAAAAAATTATTTATTTATTATTTATTTTTATCTTTCATTTTTTAAAAAAAAATTGGCCATTTATATGGCTGCTATCCCAAAATGTGCCAATGTGGCATGTGTGCGTGAGAGAGTGAGATTGTGACCATTGATCAGGTGAGCACCTCTTGGTTGTTCCACGGCCCAAAATTCAGGGTGGATCCTGTCATCATGTGCGTCACATGTACATCGTTTTAGGCCCAAAAAATTGATGGGCTAGGCTCAGCTAGATTTGTGTCAGGCCCATAAAATGATAGGCCGGGCTCAAACAAGCTGAAGCCCGGCCCACCGAAATTCTTCCATTTTTAGCACAATGCTGCTAATCTTAGTAAGCTCTAATCAATGACATTTTGGCTCCAGAATTCAAAAAGGATCAACTAAGAATCCAACTGGACAACTATGGCAATATGAAGATCAGCGGGGAGCGCCAAATCGACAGCAACAAATGGAACCGCTTTCGCAAGTACATTCGTGTGCCCAAGGACTGTATCCTGAGCAAAATCAGTGCAAAATTTGAGAACGGAGCTCTCTACGTGACCATGCCGAAAACGACCACTCAAGCCCGCTGGTCCACACTCGGTCGACGCGGTTTTTTATTTGGATTGAACATGCCCAAGAAAATGGTTGTGGGTGTGGTGATAGGTACTGTGGTTGTGGTGGCACTTGGGATTTATGTAGCATACAATGTTAGATCCCAAGAGAGAAATGTGGATTGAATATAGCATTATGTTTTCACTGATGAAGCTATTTTCTAATTGGATTGTACTTTGTGATACATCATCAATATCTAAATGTTTTTGGGTGTTTCTGCTTTCAAAAAGTATATATAGGCACTAAAAAAGGACACTTTTCTGTAATAGGCACAAAGTTTGTTAAACTACCCATGTGAATTAGGTTTAGGTTCTTGGAATTGCATCACAAAATGAAAATATGAGTTAGAGAGAGAGAGAGAGAGAGAGAGAGAGAGAGAGAGAGAGAGAGAGAGAGAGAGAGAGAGTTTTTGTTTTTGGTCTCCTGCTTTAAATAGGACTGCTGAGTGTGACAAATATCATTGAGATTTTGTAAATGTTGCAATATTATCGAACATTTTGATCAAACAATATTATCACAATAATGTGGTGAGATGATAAAAATACACCACTTTTTAATTTTTCACAATTTATTTGCAGTTTTATTAGAAACATTATTGGAAAGATCAAATAATTTATTTTACAACTGGATTTTTAAATTTTAAAATCATCTATTAATTTATAATAAGTAGTTTTTAATATTTTATTTATAAGGAGATTTTATAATATTGCAAGAGAAATATCAATTTTTGAAAATCTCATTGGTCAAGGTGAGAATTGCATCACAACAGGACCAGAAAGGTTTTAATAATGGGTGTTTCCATCCCCACTATTTCTTGCTGTGTGATCCCCTCCAGTTTTAGATCTACCTCATGTCCAAGATTTTGTAAGAAATGATCTAGTGAAATGGTTGGACAGAGTAAATATAACACAGACATCATAGTGGGTCCCACCCTTCGTATGGATTTATATGTTCCCTGCAAGTGTGCTCTTTAACATCTCACTTTCTTGAGAGGAGGAATACCAAATGTACTAGCTAGTTTAGGATGGGTGGGACTTCACGACACATGCTTGTGAGATCTAGGCCATTCATTAGTTAGGACATCTTATAAGCATTACTTAGATCTAATTCATTAGTTTGTAACTTTGTATAGTTGCTACCATCTTTTATCCGTAAATCAAAACTGTGAATCTAATGGGCCATGACCAAATGATCTCAAAAGGCAGGCCTCTATTACTGCTAACAATGTCAGGAGTGGAGCCGCTCCCACTAGCAGTGGCCATTATTCTGTTAAAATTTTAATGGAAACACAATGGAAATTAATATAATTTTTTAAAATCTAATTTTTATTCTTACCTTAGGATCTCTCACCTTTGATAATATCATATTTCTATTCCAGAGACCCATTAAAAATGTTTAGATCATACCATTGACTATCCAATGATTTTGATAGTGTCCTGCTCTAAAAGTGGATAGCCCTGATTTGATCAACATGGTGTGACCACCTTTTAAATGGATTGGATATTCTACACATGTGACATGCATGTTGGGAAAGTAGATGTATCAACACATTGTCCTACTAGTGAAAAATTTAGCAATATCAACAATTTTTGGGCATGAGAATTTCTTCATATTTTGACACTTATCTTGCCGTGTTGCAAGAAAATTTTAACCGTAACTAATGAATGGTTTATAAAAACAATGTGGGTAAAACTGAATTAATTTAACTTTTGAATATTCATTTCAATCATGAAAATTTTAAAATTGTAGGAAAATCTGGTGATAACCATTTGATTTTCACAAGAATTTGATAATTTTAAAACTCACATATTTATTTAGTGAAAATTTCAAAAATTGGGAGACTAGCTTGATAATTCATCATCATTGCAGGGACTCTTCCACCGTACATATACATGTTTGGCAATCTATTCTCAACCCTCTGATTTTATATCAGACAGACAACAATATTTATTTACACTCATTTTTGGCATACTTATGTAGGTCATTAAGATGCTATCACGTATCGGCACTACGGGCATGGATAAGATCCTACTTGCATATCGAAAATATTGTTTATAATTGGCCCAACGTGCCCAAATCAAAGGATTTAGAAGACGTTACGTGAGAGCCATGCCATGTGTGGTGTGCATATATCAAAAGTACTTTCTGCAAGAGCAAGAGTCTCATTAATTTCTCAGTATTAAATGCCAGAATCTCAATAAAAGAGATCTCTATCTACCATAAAATGCTGTAACCTTTCTAAAAGCAACTTTGTATGGATCCCAAGGACATATGACACCAAGGACTCTAGCAACTTTCTAATGCAGGAGTCTAGAGGTGAGAGGATTCTAGCCGACGTACGCAAGAGTCTCTCTCTTGTACATGTGGCCGCACCCGATAGGTTACACTTATGCAAGAGAATCAATGAGATTTGCACAGTCAAACATTCAGATCTTTCACGATGCTTAAGACTATGCAATGCCATCAACTCCTAGAAACCTATATATACAACACTTCACAAGGGACTCTAGGCCTCATGCTATTACAACTAAGCCTATCTTTATTTATCTGTCCACCATGGATATTTATCTTTTTATTTATTTATTTTAGTTTAGCCATATCGCTATTCATAGCATAAGTCCCCTAATAATTAGTTTTAATTCTTAGCTTATCTTTTCATCCTTCATCTTCATCCACGGTATCCCGCTGGATTGTAAGGAAGATTGCTTAACTTCAAACGGAAGGTTAAGCGGCTTTCCTGTTATATGCTAGGTGATTTTATCGACTATCTCGCCATGAAGTCCAATCCATACCAAATGACGAACAGATAGTCGAATTATAACCACCTTGGTTCCTACCAAGACTACAAATAAACTGTCACCTTGCTGGCTATCTTGCCACAAAGCACGATTTCAATATGAGCAGTTGTTGAAGATTCACCTTTCATCAGCTATCTCGCCATGAGGCATGGTTTTTAAGTGAGCGAGGAATAGTCAACCATCTTGCATATCACGATTGTCCTACTATAAAGCTCAATCCTAATTGGGCAACGAACGGATCACCGTCCTTTAAGCCAATCATGAGTGCATTATTAGAAAAACACTTTCAACCTATATATTCTTCATCTATTTAGACCATTGAACTATGGTAGCAAACCATGCTGAAAGAATGAGTCTTTAAATTTGTTGACGCAAGTCTATTGTCATGACACAAAAAGAATCCCTTCAAAAGCGCCACAAAAAGAATCCCTTTAGAAGCGCTAACCCCTACCCTTTCACAAATCACCTTAGCGTTGAGCGTAATTGGTGATTGAGAGGATAACTTGATCCTGCGTCCAATATTCTCCAATTTGTCCATTTCATCATGGGGGAATACTAGCAGTTCAAACAAACATTAAGTCAAATAGACTCTACACACCCGCATATTATAATCACAGACGCGGAATCTAAATACAAGCCCTTGTTCACATGTATAACCTGATATTTGATTGAATCGATCAAAATAATAACCATCTGATTTTGCACTTGGAATTTAAACCCCTCACTAATTGTACTTTTAACCATTCATTCAATATTCTTCACTTGGAAGGTTAGGATTGCTTGGTCAGTGTGATTTTTGAAACACGCCCATCCACAATGTTGGATGGTCTGTATAGCATAACATGAATGTGACACGTGAAGTGGAAGAGTCACCACCATTTCAAAATGCTTGTGAACTATCATAGAACCTGAAAAGGGTGTACAGCAAACAAGGAATTTTGAACTTTGCCCATCCAAAGAGGTGACCACAGCACCAAAGCATAGTCCAATCAATACGAAAGAACCCAAATGATATACAGCAATAGAAAATGAATGGTTCCCTTTGGAAGAAATCCCAATTTGCATTTTGCCATCCAAACGTGTACTATCTATATATGTATAAATCCATGCAAGTTCAAGTCCCTCGTTCAAAAACATTTCTTGCCTTCTCTTGGTACGCGGATACCAAATAATAGGAAGCAAACGTTAAGGAGAGAGAATACAATGTCCAATCCTAACATAACCCGCTCTAATGAGGATAACCCACCGTCCAAACCTAACATGGCCCGCTCTTATGAGGATATCCAGCCGTTGTTTGATTGGAAACGGGAGGATGGATCTGATACCCTCCTCATCAGTCTTCCCGGTAATGATCAGACGTCTAATATTGTTGTTTCCCTTTCTTAATTTCTTTTCTTTTTTTCCTTAAATTTTTTTTTTTTCAATTGGCCATTTAGATGGCTGCTCTCCCAAAATATGCCAATGTAGCATGTTTGAGAGAGAGAGAGAGAGAGAGAGAGAGAGAGAGAGAGATTTTGTGGCCATTGATCAGGTGGGCACCTCTTTATTGTGCCACGGCCCAAAATTCAGGTTGGTTCTTGTCATCACGTGCGTCACATGTAAATCGTTGATCTCTCTCTCTCTCTCTCTCTCTCTCTCTCTCTCTCTCTCTTTTTTTTTTTTTTCTTTTTTCTTTTTTTTTTTTTTAAATTTTAATTTCAATTGTCCATCTTCTCATGGACATGTCATTGGGCGACTGAGCCCGGGTGAATCTTGGACCACAGCACATGCACGTGAGCTCACTAGATGAAAGACTAAGGATCTTTACCATACTAGCAATTTTATTTTATTTTTATTTTTTGTTTTGTTTTGTCTTGTTACCTGTCTCTCCGTTGGCTCTATAGTAGGTTGTTTTACTTAAGCAATTTATGCTTCAAGTAGCTTATCTGGTCTGTAATTGTTCAATAGTTAAGTATGTATGGTAAATTACATACTTACCTGTCAAAAAATAGAAAATTTTATTGGGTTTCCAATGTTAATTAAGTAATTTTTAAATATATTTCATTAACCTCTTTTTTAATTTTCTCCTCTTTTTCTTCTCTTTTAATTTTCCTTTTAAAATATCTTCTATTAATTTATTTTTTCCAATTTTGCTAATTCATTTGCAGGCCACTTTTAATATTTACTATCTATCATGTGTAGTTGATATTTGATGTGGATTGTTCATTATGTTGGGCCAACCTTAGCCTTGTCTTCAATCTATCGTGTGGGGCTTACCTTCAATATGGACCATCTACCTTGTAAGGCACACCTTCAATGTGGGCTACTTTGGATATGGATTGTCCATCATGTTGGACGATGGATGTGGATCATCCATCATTCAGGGCCTAACTTGAAAGTGGGCCTCTATCATGTGGGTCTTGCCTCAGATGTAGGCCATTCAGTACTAGGCACTGACCTTTGATGTGGAGCGTTCATTACGTGGGCCCACCTTAATATTATACATCCATCACATGGGGCCCACCTTCAATGGTCACTACCAATCATGGAGCACACCTTTAACGTGGACTGTCTATCTTGTGGGCCCCACCCTCGAAGTGAGTCGTCCATCATGCAGGGCTCACCTCGGATGTGGGCCATTTATCAATAAGGGCTGACCGTCCATTATATGGAGCCCAGCTTGATGTGGGTCATCCATCATGTGGGGCCTACATTCATTGTTCAGTACTATTATCACGTGCATCACCCTTTGATGCGAACCATCAATTGTGTGGCCCCAACTTAAAAATGGGCTATCATACAGTCCCTCTTCTACATGTGGGCCATTCATCATTAGGGGCCATCCTTTGATGTGGATCGTCCGTCATGTGGGTCTACCTTAATGTGGCCCTTCCATCATGTGGGGCTCATCTTTGATGTAGACCGTCCATCGTATGGGCCCCATCTTCAATGTGGTCCA
This sequence comes from Magnolia sinica, assembly GCF_029962835.1. Lineage (NCBI taxonomy): Eukaryota > Viridiplantae > Streptophyta > Magnoliopsida > Magnoliales > Magnoliaceae > Magnolia > Magnolia sinica. Next base: position 97,848,813 of record NC_080578.1, read on the forward strand.
TCCATCACATGGAGATAAAGATTAAAAAAGTTAAAAAGTAAAAAAAGAAAGAATTTTTTACTTATAAGTAAATTTAAGCTAATAAGCTAGCAAATAGTGCGGAGGAATTTATATTTTACCAAATATAGATTAAAAAAGTTAAAAAGGATTTTTACAACAACATTGCTGAGGAATCTATATTTTACCAAATAGTGCCTCGGCGATTGGAGATTACATATAAGTGATTTTGGGGAATGCAATTACAAAAATATCCTGATTTAATTTTTTATCTGAAAATGAAAAGTAGTGAAATTTACAAGTTGTGGGGCCCACATGGTATGCATGGTGTTAACATGAACAAAATATCTGGCCAATCAAATTACGATGGATTACACTTGAATTGGGATATTTTGAATCTCATGTATTATTTTTTATGTATTGGCCCGCCTAACACATGAGCCTTAGAATCTTGATTCTCTATTTTGTTGTAAAGAAAAAGTAAAGAAGGGTAATAATGTAATTTCTCCTTTGTAAAGCACTGCTTGGGAATTTCAGTTCCGTCAGGCACTATTTCGTAAAATCCAAATCCTGGAGGAATTTTGTGATAAAAATTCCTTAATAAATCTTCAATTAGAGGAGTGTTAGGTCCTGTGCATGGTTTCAGGCCTAAAAATTTGATGGGCCGGGCTCAGATAGATTTGGGTCAGGCCTAAAAAGCTGATGGGCCGGCCTCAAACAAGTTAACGCCCAGACCACTGAAAGTCTTCCATTTTTTAGCATAATGCTACTAATTTTTGTAAGCTCTTATCAATGGCATTTTGGCTCCAGGATTCAAAAAAGATCAACTGAAGGTCAATCTGGACCGCTACGGCATGATGAAGATCAGTGGCGAACGCCAGATCGACGGCAACCAATGGAGCCGTTTCTCCAAGAACTTCGACGTGCCCGAGAATTGCATCCAGAATAAAATCTGTGCAAGCTTTGAGAAGGGATATCTACGCCTGAACATGCCGAAAACGGCCACTCAAGCCCAACACACATGGTGTTCCACACCGGAAAGTTGTAAGTGCAGTGGAGGCGGGTTTTTCTTTGGATTGAACATGTCCAGGAAAATGGTTGTGGGTGTGGTGGTGGCTACTTTGGTTGGGGTGGTACTTGGGATTTGTGTAGCATGCAATGTTAGATGTTTAGGGAGATATGGGAACTGAAAACGGCATTTCGTTTTCACTGATTAAGCTGTTTTCTAATTGGATTGTACTTTGTCATACATGATCAATATCTAAATAAACTCCACATTTAAGGGTTTTTATTTATTTATTTATTTATTTATTTTATTTATTTTTATTATTTGAGTAAGGTTGCTAATGGTTTAGGCCTACATGTTTGGTGCCTTCTGGGTCACAGGTCAGGCTGGGGCCTAGACTTTCTGTTAATGGGCCAAGGACAAGTTGGGTTAATGATGCATGATAGCTAAAATTGATAGAGTATATTGATAAAGCATGGCGAATTAATCCCTTTATTTTATAGCCTAGGCCTCACATTTCATGGTTTCAGATCTCGGCTGAACTCCCTCATGGGCCCCACTTTGCTTTACACGAGCCACCTGCCTCATATGTGCCGCCCATCCAAGTGTGCCCCTGCATCCTACAAGCCATCCCACTTAAGCTCGGTGTGAAAATGTCCATGTATTAGCTCGTAGTTTAAAAACCCTAAAACTTCGAATAAACTCGTCTCGATGTTCGGTTGGGTTGGGTCTACTCAATAGTTAATATCTATAAATTAAAATAGTAGGAATAGTGAGAAATATTTAAATTAGTTAACTTTGGTATAAGTTCAACTAAGCGCTTCTATTCTTTGGCCCCAAAGATCAGGTGTCCACTCATAAGGGCCTAAAAATTAAACCCAAGTCAGCCCATGAGGGCTTGGTATGAGAGCCCAAGAGGCTGGCTTTGCCCATGGACAACCATCTCCTCAGCCCATGACATAGAGAGGGTTGCGGATAGTTACATGGCCAAGATGGATCAGAAAAGGCCCGGTCGACGACAGAAGTGATCCAGACCATTGAACCTTAAATCGAGCGTATCTTGCAATCCGGAATGAGTTATATGACGTAAAATATATGATTTTGGGGTAGAACAAGCTACTTTAGCCAACCAACCCTCTACGCCATGTTGCGCAAGATGGATTTGCAAAATACCACCAGATCGACGGTCGTTTCCCTATTTTAATTTCGTTTTTACTATAAATAGTAAGTTTTCTTTTGATTATAACTCTTCATCCATTGGGCTTTAGGAGTTGCGTCCAACGTGAAAAGAGCTTAGAAAAATTAGGAGAACAGCTTAGTGAAGCCAAATAGGACACTTACTATTTTTAGCTGAAAACCTTGCGCACTAGTAGACGTCATGACTGTCTATAAATAGTAAGTTGCGAATTTTAGGAGTTTTAGTCGTAGTTTAATTCTGATTTCTCTCCCATTGCTTGGTACCCCTATTTAAAGGGTTGTGAACTCATTTTTATTGATTGATTAATCAATTTTAAATTTATTAGAATTTATTTCTATTTTCTGCTTTCTTTCCTCGTGGATTCAAGAAGTCTCTGTGAGGAGTCCAGAGAGGTTCCGTAGATTCGGAATAGTTATCCTCTTGAGGATGACGGTGCTCGACCTCACGTCCTTCCCTGTGTCAATTTGGTATCAAAACGAGGTTTTTCCTTGGATAGATGGCTTCTAATGACGGGTCGGGCAACAATCCCATGGGCGGTGCTTCAAAGAATTTACCTTTAATGGCGGCAGCTTTCGAAGCAGCGCAGCAAGAGAATCGGCAAGCCATGCAAGGGCTGCAAGCTTCTATCGATCGCATAGCGGATCTCTTGGCGGAAACCTTAGGGCAACTCCGTGTTCCTGGCGGTAATCCTCCACCACCAATTGCTGAAACTTGTAATCGCCCTGATCGCAGGATAGTGCCGGCAGTGCATTCAAGGGTCATTCCTGAGGAAGGGGGATCCAATGAGGAGGAGATCGATGACATAATCTTCCAACACTCCAAACAAGGCGGCGATCAAGTAGATCGAACAGATCGAGAATTCAAGATGCGGGTTGATATTCCTAACTTCAATGACCAACTACACATTGATGATTTTCTCGATTGGCTTTCTAAAGTTGAGCGATTTTTCGACTATATGGACATCCCTGAAGCAAAGAAGGTCAAGCTTGTGGCCTACAAGTTGAAAGGCGAAGCTTCAGCTTGGTAGGAACAACTGCAACTTGCACGAACCAGACAGATGAAAGCATCAATCTGCACATGGCAGCGGATGAAGCAACTACTACATGCCCGATTCCTTCCTATCGATTACGATCAGGTATTATTCCAACAATACCAAAATTATCGACAGGGTAGTCGGTCGGTGAGAGAATACGCCGAAGAACTTTACCGCCTGGCGGCGCGTAATGATTTGGTCGAGACAGAATCGCAGCAAGTCGCTCGATTCAACGGTGGATTGTGTATGACGATCCAGGATCGAGTCCAGATGCAGTCCGTCTGGATGATGAATGATGCAATCAAGTTGGCTACTCGAGCGGAAGCGCAATTTGAACGTCCTAACACACGGACCTATCTTACCGCAAAGATCGCTGCGGCAGGTCCGCCCCGGGGAGCTCCACAGCCCAAGGAAAATGAGCCCGTAAGAGCATGCACTCAACCTCATACGTCTGAGAGCCAAGATCAGGGAAGCGGGCAAGCTAGACCCTAAAGGGGCGTATCGACTGCTGCTGGTCCAAGTAGAATCCCGAACCCCTATGCTTGGCCAAGGCTTGATAACTGCTATCGTTGTAGCCAACCGGGCCACCTATCAAATACTTGTCCCCAGCGAAGAGTGGTGAACCTCGCCATCAGTGATGGAAGTACTGATAACGCCTATGGAGATCCAAATGTTGAAGAACAGGAGCATACTACCGAGGACGAGGCAGATGAATCAGGTTGGGTTCAGCAAGATCGTGGCGAGTCGCTCGTCGTGAGGCGGCTATTATATGCACCAAGAAAAGAGGTGCATCCACAATGACATAACATCTTCCGAACTAGGTGTATAGTGAATCGAAAGGTTTGTGACGTAATCATTGATAGTGGAAGCAGCGAGAACATCGTCTCCAAGGTCATGGTGAAAAAATTACAATTGAAAATGGAGGGTCATCCCTCCCCATATACAATCGATTGGATTAAGAAGGTTAGCGAAACAAATGTAATTGAACGGTGCACCATATCCTTTTTAATTGACAAATATTATAAGGATGAAGTAGTAGCGATGTGGTTGACATGAAAGCATGTCACATACTACTCAGTCGACCCTGACAATCTGACCGTGACGCCACTCATAAAGGGCGAGATAACATATATATCTTCAGTAAGGACGGCCGGAAGACCATATTGGCTCCTATGGATCCAGAGGGACCACTTGAAACTTCTAAAGTGGAGGGACGTTTTCTTTTAACCATATGAGACTTCATGGAAGAATCCAAAGAAATAGGATAGGCTTATACATTAATTGTAAAAGGGGAAGAGCTCGAGCCTACCATCATCCCTGAGAGGCTAAGGCCCTTGTTACATGAATTCAAAGAAATTTGACCCGATAACCTTCCCGATGGTTACCCCCATGCGGGATATCCAACACCATATCGACTTTGTCCCCGGGTCCAATTTACCTAATCGTCCTCATTATCGAATGAGTGCGAGATTCTGCAGGGCCAAGTGGAGGAACTGATCCGTAAGGGTCTTATTCGAGAAAGCATGAGCCCATGTGTCATACCAGCTTTATTAACTCCAAAGAAAGTTGAGAGTTGGTGCATGTGTGTCGACAGCCGGGCCATCAATAAAATCACCATAAAATACAGGTTTCCTATACCATGGTCAGACGATATGCTGGACATGCTAGAGGGCGCAAAAATATTCTCTAAATTGGACCTAAGGAGCGGCTACTATCAGATTCGAATACGACCGGGTGATGATTGAAAAAGGGCCTTAAAGACCAAGGAAGGATTGTACGAATGGATGGTCATGCCCTTCGGTCTTTCGAATGCGCCTAGCACATTCATGAGATGATGAACCAAGTTTTGAAACGTTTCATTAGGCGGTTCGTTGTGGTTTATTTCGATGATATTTTGATATATAGTCAAAACGAAACCACCCATATGGAACACCTCAAGAAGGTCCTTCAATTGCTCACTAAAAATAAACTGTATCTCAATTTGAAAAAGTGCAGCTTCATGATTGATAACTTATTGTTTTTAAGTTTTGTCGTAACATCCACGAGCATTCGGGTGGATGAGGAAAAGGTGAAGGCAATAAGAGAATGGCCGGATCCCACAAATATTCACGAAGTGCGAAGTTTTCATGGAATGACACATTCTATCGTCGGTTTGTAAAAAATTTCAGTACCATTTGTCACCAATCACAGATTACATGAAGAAAGGATAGTTTCAGTGGACTAACGAAGCCGACGGGAGCTTTGCTGAAATCAAGCGCAGATTATCCTCAACCTTGGTTCTTGTAATTTTCAACTTCGATAAACTGTTTGAAGTCGAATGTGATGCCTCATATGTCGGGGTTGGGAGAGTTTTGTCTCAAGAGGGTAGGCCGGTAGCCTTTTACAGTGAGAAACTTAGCGATGCACGCAAGAAGTGGTATACATATGAGATCGAGTTGTATGCGGTAGTCCAGGCACTGAGACACTGACAACATTATTTGATTCAAAGGGAATTCATACATTACACGGACCATCAAGTTCTCAAATTCATTAATAACTAAGCTAACATTAACCATGTGCATGCTAGATGAATCTCGTTTTTTAAAGAATTTGTGTTCGTGCTAAATCATAAGTTAGGGCAACAGAACAAAGTAGCTGATGCGCTGAGTCGCCGTGCAACTTTGTTAGTCATTATGATCAATGAAGTTGTCGGGTTCGAGTGCCTCAAAGACATATATGCCAACGATGAAGACTTCAATAACACATGTTAGATGCCAAGAAGGTCACCCCAACGACTTAAATATGCAAGACGGGTTCATTTTTAAGAAAAATCGATTATGCATCCCCAACAGTTCACTAAAGGAACAGATAATCCAAGAGCTACATGGAGGTGGCCTCGGTGGACACCTTGGGCGAGATAAGATGCGAGCTCTTGTGGAGGAACAGTATTATTGGCCGCAATTGGTACGTGATGTGGGAAAGGCAGTCTAACGTTGTTACATTTGTTAGACCTCCAAGGGACAATCTTATAATACAGGCCTTTATACCCCGTTACCCATGCCTGATGACCCTTGAGAGGATTTATCTATAGACTTCGTGTTTGGTCTCCCACGAACATAACGCGGCTTGAATTCAGTGTTCGTGGTAGTAGATCGTTTCTTCAAGATGACGCACTTTATTTCATGCAAGAAGACTTTCAATGCAACACACGTGGCGAATCTATTCTTCAGAGAAATTGTGCGGCTACATGGGGTTACCAAGACTATTACTGTTGACCGTGATACGAAGTTCATTGGCCACTTTTGGCGAACTTTATGGACTCGATTTGATACACGACTTAAGTTCAGCAGTGCCTACCACCCACAGACTGACGGGCAAACCGAGGTTGTGAATTGCACGTTAGAAAATCTCCTTCGATGTATTTCAGGAGAAAAACCGAAGTAGTGAGATTTGACCTTGTCTTAAGCGAAATTTGTATTCAACAACATGGTGAACCACTCGACAGGAAAATCCCCATTCCAGGTTATTTATGGACGAGTACCTCGCCACACACTAGACTTGGTCCCTCTGCCCAAGCTCTCGGGTATGAACATTGCAGCAGAACATATGGCAGACAGGATCATGGGCATTCATGTGGAGGTACAGACCAAGTTACATGCCTCGAACGAAAAGTATAAGGAGCAAGCGAATAAGCATCGACGACAAAAAGTGTTCGAGGTGGGCGACCAAGTAATGGTCCATCTACGCAAAGAAAGATTTCTGACCGGAACGTATAACAAGTTAAAGAATAAAAAAATTGGACCGGTACCAATCATCCGAAAGATCAATGACAATGCTTATGTTGTTGATCTTCCAGATGGCATAGCGATCTCACGGACTTTCAATGTCGCAGACCTGACCGAGTATCATGAACCAGAGCAAGACGAGAACTCGAGGACGAGTTCTTTTGAGGTGGAGGAGATGATGTAGAGCGGGTCGCGGACAGTTATATGCCCAGGATGGATCAGAAAAGGCCCGGTCGACGACAGAAGTGATCCAGACCATTGGACCTTAAATTGGACGTATTTCGCAATCCGAAATGAGTTATATATCTTACATAAAATATATGATTTTGGGGTAAAACGAGCTACTTTAGCCAACCAACCCCGCTATGCCGGGTTACGCAAGTCGGATTTGCAAAATATCGTAAGATCGATGGTCGTTTCCCTATTTTAATTTCATTTTTACTATAAATAGTAAGTTTTCGTTTGATTAAGCCAAATAGGATACTTACTATTTTTGGCCGAAAACCTTGCGCACTAGTAGACATCACGACCGTCTATAAATAGTAAGTTGCGAATTTTAGGAGTTTTAGTCATAGTTTGATTCTGATTTCTCTCCCATTGCTTGGTACCCCTATTTAAAGGGTTGTGAACTCGTTTTTATTGATTGATTAATCAATTTCGAATTTATTAAAATTTATTTCTATTTTCTTCTTTCTTTCCTCGTGGATTCGAGAAGTCTCTGTGAGGAGTCCAGAGAGGTTCGGTGGATTCGGAATAGTTATCCTCTTGATGAAGACGGTGCTTGACCTCACGTCCTTCCCTGCGTCAGCCCATTGGGTCAGACTTAGACCCAAGCCCATTGGCCTATCAGGTTGGCTAAGGTTTGGGTCTATAACACGATGATGATGATGATGATGATGATGATGATGTAAGCTAGTTGTTCATTTATATATCTCATATACCATTGAAATACATGTTCTGGCTTGAGAAATTTTTAGTGAGGTTAGGGTCTATTGCAATGGTGCATGGGAAAAGAGATTTATGACTTCTTTCTTTAAGATAAGCCTTGAATCTATGGGAAGCATTGAATTTACAAGGCAGAAAAAATAAATTCTCTAAATGAGAAAATATTATAGGAAATGATAGTTAAAACCTCCTAACGAAACAATTAATATTACTTATATAAGTTTTAAATCTTAAATTAGTAACTTTTTTGAAATAGTAAATTTATTAAAAATAGTAAACAACTTTTAAACTAATTCAAACTCAATCGTATGACTTAAACAATAACATTAAGCATAATTGAACTTTAAGAGCCCATTCGGAAGCTTGGATTTGTAATGCATTGGAATCCAAATCACAATTACATTTGAATCAAGGTGATTCTGAATCATTATTTGTGTTTGGTTAAAATGCACTGGAATCCAAATCTTCCATTTAGAAGCTTATATTTGGAGGGTGACATTGAAATTCTTCGGTATATTAATAGGACTAGATTTGATTAATGAAATCAACTTTCATATGTTAAATTAGTATATGCATGTGATATTTGGTAGAATAATTATAATAAGCCCATTAAAATATTTACTATGGCAAAAAAAAAGAGAAAATTTCGAACCTTAGGTGTGCCACAAATGCAAGGATCACAAATAAGTGACTCATTGATGGTATCTAATCATTCATTTGATGTCCAATGTTTGGATGGTTTAGATCATTCTATTGATGTGATTTTAGTTTTGTAGCTGATAATTGGATTGTTATAAGGTATCGCTAGCATGTCATCTGTCCAATGGGTTTGTAGCCTAGAGAGACCTTTGTTACATGTGTGACTTTCCTACTATTAAAAAAGAGGCAAAAAAAGGCATTTCCTCTTAATTACACCAAAATCTCAGCATTTTGCTTAGATTTTAGAACACACAAAAAATGTAGATTTGAAATGCTTGCAATTTCATTTACCTTCAAATCTAAGGTTGTCAAACACAAAAAGCAACTATTTGAATTTCAAATATATCAATTTACTACCAAATCTAGGGTGTTAAACAGAATTTGAAGTTTAAAATATTTAGAGATAGCAAAAACTATAACTGATTAAGAATAATAAATTTTGACTTAAATTTATTTTGTAAAATGATTTAATTCTACGAAACCATTTAGCGGCCAATCATTTGTCATTGGCAAATACATATGCAGCTCATTGGTATCTTTCCAAGGACATTATATTTAGAAAAAGAAAATTTAGTCACAAAGTTATTACCATGGAAAGCTAAAGAAAAAAATCACTAAACAAATTAATTTTTTGTTTTATTATTGTGGGCCCATGTCTTAGATGGTTCAAGCTAAGAACATTGTACTGTAATTGTATACATTGGGGACAATTCTGGAACGGTTTGAATCACTGGTTAACAACACCATCGATTGTGGAAACTAAAACGTGCTGTGGGAAAAAGAGGGTAAATCCTGTTTCTCCGAGGAATGATTTAAGTCATTTTAAGGAGGGAATCCCACATAATCAAGATTAAGTTTGATACTGATTTTCGTGGGTCCCATGCCCTCCACGTTAGTTCTACCATACCAAATTAGCAGTTTCCCACATAATTACAATTAGCATTATTTGAATTTTTCTTCTTCTAAAGCTTCATCAATTGCCTCTATGCTTGAGGAATGCATTAGAGGTTGGGCCTACTACAGAATTTAGTTCAATCTCAAGTTACTAGGATTCCTTATTGAAGTGGACCCTTTAGTTTCTAACAAATATGTCCAAGGTATTTAATATTTAAAATGTAATCAAATACAATTATTTAGGGTATTTGGATCAGGCAATATCTCTCTTGTAATTTTCTACTTTTATAGTGTATTACTGTCACTTTGTGCCATTTTTTTTTTTCCCGCAAGCGTTTTTCCACATTAAATTCAGAGTGTTTGTGATTGTACTTAATTGTGCAATTGGAATACTTTGCTTGATTCATCTCCGTATACTTTCGTGGTCCCCTAAAATGTATGACATATTTATGAGAAGGAATTTGATCAAGAACTATTTCAGGAAATGAGTTGTGTAGTGAGCCTACTATGTAATTATTTTGCAATGATCAAACAACCTCCCATATTGCAAATAATCTAATTTATCATGAGAGAATTAATCATATACAAGTCGACTATTATCTCATATGTGAGAAGGTCTCAAGCGTTGAAGAAGAATATAAGACAATACCTCATACCACTTGTGAGCCTGTGGATCAAGAATTGTTGTAGGAAATAAATTATATTAATGTAGTTATTTTACGATAATCAATGAGCTTCCCATATTGCAAGCAATTTAGTTTATATAAGAGAACCAAGTTGTTTATCCCCATTATTGACATTCCTTGTTAGAACCAATCACGGCGAGTTTCGTGTGATCCGTGCGGATCCGCGTTGTATATTCAAAAATTTGTATACATGTATACGGCTAAAAAAGCAAAAGAGGTTTTGGATTATTGGAGATTTTAGCTACGAGTATAAACCGTAGCTATTGTAATACGGTTTTATTCATAGCTGAAAAACTGTACCACACCACAGCTAAGGCACATCCGTTAGAAGTTCTATGGGGCCTATCAAAATTTTTGTATTTAATCTAAGCCGTCCATAATTTTGAAATTAATTTTAATGTATGGACGTCAAAAATTAGTTAAATTGATAGCTCAAGTGGACCACACCATGGGAAACAATGGCTATTAAGTGCCTTTCGTTGATTTCTGGTGTGGTCCACGTGAGCCTTTTATTTACCAAATTTTTTGGGATAAAGCCATACAAAATTATTTGAATTTAATGGATGACACAAATAAATTAAATATATTATGGTAGGCCACACGTAGCCCCTAACACATCACCATTCGTCTCAAGTGGGCGTCCGCGCGCACAAAAAACACCCAATTTCTTTCTCGCGCCCACAATTCATTCCAGCGCCCACAAAAGTAGCCCTCGCTCCTTTCTGTCAATCCTCTCTCTCTCTCTCTCTCTCTCAGTCTCTCTCCATCTCGACTCCCCATCTCTCTCAATCTCTCCATCTCGACTCCAGAGAAAAATCATCAACTCCCCATCTCTCTCCCTGCCCATCCTCGTTTGGCCGAGCGGTGGTCCAAGGCCCTCCCTATCCACGCACCACCTTCATTCCTCTCTCAATCACGACCTCCCCTTCTCTCTCTCTCTCTGAAGCTCGATTGAATTAGATTCACGAACGCGAGGTCTCTCTCTCTCTCTCTCTCTCTCTCTCTCTCTCTCTCTCTCTCTCTCTCTCTCTCTCCCTCTCAATCTCTCTCAATCTCAATGTTGATTTATGAATTTGGGGATTTAGTAATTTGCGGATTTCCAATTCGAATGTGGACCTGAATTTGGGTTTTTCTGATTTTACAAATTGGGGATTTTAGGATTTTGGGAATTTGAGAATTTTTAGAATTAGTGATTTCACCTTCCAGATTTGAAAGAGCGATTTTGGTCTCAAGTTGTGCAGTTTGGATTCACTCAAAGATGCCCCATGCATGTGTTTTATGCAAGAATGTTGGCGATCGTAGGCCCCAGTTTTGGATGGCGATCGTAATTTACGAGCTCGGTTTTGTCAAGGTGATTACGAAATTAGACTCTTGCTATTCTTTTTAAGTAGGATTTATCATGCCGCCATTCCTGCTAATTTCGTGCTGCAAAAGTATAGGTCATTTTGGATTTCAATCTTCTGTCATTCAGATTGAGTTATATAATAAAGTATTCTTCATGTATAAAATGGCTCACCAAAATATACTATCACCATCTAAATTACCTGGTGCTTTCACAGGATTAGGGACTTCAGTGAATGGGCTCAGTGTCTTTTACTTGACTTGGTCTCCAGATATATCCCCTCAGATAGCAATGAGATATTTGACATAATAAATCTCCTTGAGGATAGGCTTCAGCATAGCAACAACCAAGTTGTTTCTACATTTGACAATGTCCATGACTGATGTCCATCAACAGGTGCCTATTAAAAGATTCCTTTGTTATTCATGTTTAAGTAGTAACAGAGGAATTTCAACCTTTATCCCTTTTTTCTGTTATAGTTTCAATAATGTTTACAGATCTTTTTTATTTTTACTTTTATTTTATAAAGAAGGTTCATGGTGCTCATGGATCCTTCAGAGCCACTGCTGTTTGGAAATGCGAGCCTTGTTCATGCTATGTGATATTCAACGAGTCATGAGAAAGTGTTATTTCATCTAATGCATTCTACATCATTGTGATATACCATGACCAAATTCCATCTACACCTCAGGTTTCTTATCTATATGATTTTGCAATTCAGCTCGCATATATTTAGATGATCAATTGCATTGGTTAAATGTTGATGCAATGGAAACTTTTTTAAATGAGTAAATGATTTTTCTTCCTTCCTTTCTTTTTTTGTTTTTTTTTTCTGAAAGTTGTTTTCCTTGTTCTTATTGATAAAAAAAAGAACAGCAAAAACAAAAAAAAAATAGGAGAGGCAAAGAAGTCTTGTCCCCGTGTTACCCTAGTCACTCTAGCGGTCTAGCTAGATGAGTGCCAAGCCACCCTAGGTTCTCAAAAGTAGTCCCTAGCCCAAATATAGCACCAGTGCTTCAGGTTGGATGGTTTTCTCTCGTCTGGTAGATAGGTTTATCTTTGATTTCTAACATAGGCTGTCCACCCTAAGTTCTCAACAGTAGTCCCTAGCCCAAATATGACATGATTGCTTCAGGTCAGATGGTTTTTTCTCGTCTCATAGATAGGTTTATCTTTGATTTCTAACATAGGTTGTCTTTAGCTAGGCGAATAATATTTTATTAATGGGTGGACCTAATGGCAATCACATTACTGGCTTTTATATCGTAGTCTCTTGACATGCACAGATGTTGCCTTAAACTGGGCACTTGTTTACTTGCATCAATTTTGAAATTCCAAATTCTAGAATTCCATATCCATGTGATTTGTTTACTCAAACATGCTAGATATTGTTGCTGTTTGTTTCGAACCTCATAACAGCTGGTTACATTGAGCAATCACTTTGGGAGGTATGCATTTATGTTTTGAATTTTTATAGATGATGTTTGTACCTGAATGTGCGCTGTTTCTTATGTTTATTGTGACTTTTTTCTCCATCCCTGAAATGGCAATGGATATTCTTCAGGAATGCTTACTTTTATTTGATTTCTATTTTTCAGTAGTTTTGCTTGTTTTGTTGTGTAGGTTACTCCAGAAATGCCCCTCCCAAGGACTACTCCATAGAACCTAGGAAGTCTTGTATGTATATATGTCAACTATGATTGTGACAGGCAAAGGCAATAATCCAGGAAAACAAATGGGTCCACTATGCCCAGTATCGTATTGTTTGTTGGCGCAACCGATACGCCCACGGATATTGTTATTCAAAACCTTGGGCTCACCTGATGAGTTGCCAGCCTGATTTTTTGGCCTGGTCATCAATAAGGCGGTGCCTACCTGATGATAGCTAGGATGTTCCAACACATTGCTCTAAGTATCAATACTTCTTATCATATGTAAGATCAAGGTGCTCCCACTTCTAAATCTGAACTCTGTTATGGTTGGCTCTAAGAGCTCATGTAGAAAAGGAAGGTTAATGTCTGTTAGACAACTGTTCCTACCTAATGTGTCTTACTGGTACACAACCCCTTTACTAGTATTAGTGTAACAGATTAGTAAGTTCAGTCACTATTAAGCAACAAAAAAACAACAATTTTACCTTGGGTAATAAAAAGAAAAAGACTCAAGGCAATCCTAGATACCAACTACATAAAAGATGGAGTAACTGAAATCTACAGAAGCTGGAATGTTAACATAGACAATTTGAACAACATGAAATGTAACCATCATATTTAGAATTCAAAATTGTACTTCTGCAACTGTATGTTGCTAGGATCGGGTTTTGCACTTCCAAAACTATTAAGTAGTGTTTATCGGTTGACCAAATATCAGTTTGTAAAGGCAATATTGACAGGTAAAAGAAAATCATTAAAATTGTTTAGGTAGTACATAAGTTTTGCCGAAAAGAAAGAGATATTTAGATTTTTTGCTAATGGTTCGTGTTCTATGTCTTTATGCGGCCCTGTGTGAAGATTCGGTTTAGAGTCTCATCTTTTGCAGTTCACTTACTTGAGAAGGGAACACAGGTTAGTTTCTTCTTCTATATCACATGATTCTACTGATCAAAAATCAAAAAGAAAAAAGAAAAGAAGACAAGCTGATACAGATGCACTCAGAAATTGTATGTGTCATATGTATGCCCAAATAAAACCAACTAATTGTGCAGCCCACTGTTCTCAAGTCACAAGACCAAGATCAAATCGGTTGAACAATCCTAACCACTTTATACATTTTCTTAGACTTCGTATTCCAGTTTTTTAGGTGATAACATCTTAACAGTTCCTTAAAACAGTTTTTTTTTTTTTTTTTTTTTTTAAATAATTTTTTTTAAATTTTTTAATTTTTTAATTTAATTTAATTTAATTTTTAAAATTTCAGGCCATGGCAACTTGATCAGTGAGCATTTCTGTTTTGGGAGGATGTAATTTTGAGATGACAAAGAAAAGTACAGATTTGGCAATTTAGGCAACTATAGATTAAGGGTGAAAACCAACCCAATATAATACCATGGTATGGTGCATCATATCTTCTCGAAACCCATCTAAATGATGACATTTATAATAGAATCTTCAAATATCTACACCTTATTTATAATAGAATCTTCAAATATCTCTACACTCCTTATTTATAATAGAATCTTCAAATATCTCTACACTCCTTTTGAGTCTTCCACTTATTTGAAATCCTTAACAGTCTTTTAGACTAATTTAAAAAATAAAATAAAATTAGTTAATGCATTAGTACACATACCCCCACTGTTAGCCACACCCTACTTGGGAATTGAGGTTATTTTCATTCAGTCTACCACTTGAGGTATGGATTGGTGTGTAAATTATTCCTGAAAGTGGCTATTAATCCTGAAAGCTATGGTATTGTAGACAAGTAGCAGTTGGTCTTGAAAGCTGAAATTTTATTTGCTTAATTAAAAGAACGTTGTTCATTTTCGAACTATGTTGATTAAAATAACTATTACTTTTTTCATGTCCACATTTTAAATTGCTAAATTCATATACCATATTTAGATGGGTAGAATTTGTGGGGGTTCTTCTTCTTCTTCTTCTCCTTCTTCTTCTTCTCCTCCTTCTTCTTCTTCTTCTTCTTCTGCTGCTGCTGCTGCTCCTCCTCCTCCTCCTCCTCCTCCTCCTCCTCCTTTTCTTCTTCTTCTTCTTCTTCTTCTTCTTCTTCTTCTTAAGTTTTCAAGAATTTAGATCATTAGTTGTAATTGTTGTTTTCAAGAATTTAGCTCATGGCTGATATTAACTTTCAGGGATGAGCTAGGTATACTGTGCACCCACATTTGAATCCAGCCCTCTAGGAAGCGGAGTCTTCAACAGTTTGAGCAGTGGGGCCTATGGTTTTAATGATCCTGTCATCAGTTTGTTTGGGCCACAATATGTATGGGCAGTCACCCAAGCTGGAGGGTTATGAATTTACTTTCTTCATTTTATCTATGGCAAGTGTTACAGGTATATCTGTTCATCGCATTCGACATATGTAAAAAGGTTATCTAATGAAAGGAAAAGGAGTGGACTTGGACAACAATCGGTTTTTGATTCTTCAGGTGGGTGATGGGCTGATGGCTGAAAAAAGCCTATTTATTTGTGAAAAAAATATCATACTGTCAAAATCTATCTTCACTTTCAATTTCTTTATCATTGAAATTTCAGGTTGAGGTCGAGCAAATTTCTCTAATGAAGCCAAAGGCCCAAGGCCCTCACGATGAAGGGTTTCTTGAGTATCTTGAGGATATCATTGGAACTAACCAATACGTTGAAAAGATCAAAGAATCCATTAAGGAGTAAGTTCTATTCTCCTGTTTCTTATGCTGTGAAATATAGTATGTCTTCGCATTCAAATACGCACATCCATTTGTTGCCTGCTGGTCACATGTAGGACTGTCAATGAGCCAGGCCCAGGCCAAGCAAAAACAAAATTTTAATAGGACCTTCCTGACAGCTTGACCTTGCCAGTTTAGAGTCCAGGCTGAAGCCAGCCCTGGGTTAAGAGAAGCTATCACCAGACTATCATACTATCATATCCATCTGATTTATGGGCTGCATATAGGTGGTTATACCAATGACCCTATAAAAATAGAGATCTAAAAATACCCAAGAATTCTTTTATTAGAGATGGTACTGTTATTACTCCTTGGTTGTCGTGATTAATGACCTTTTTATATATAATACATTGTCAATGATGATGAGGAATTGGCGAGGGCCTCACAACCATTGTTATGTGAAAGTAACACAGTTTTGAAATAGTGATCGCTCAGTGGTCATCAAGGACTGGATAAAGCTCCACAGGTAAAATCTGGATCTTCTTCGATTGTTTCATCTGTTTCTTTTAACTATTTAACTATGCATTGTTGAATTCTTCCAATGGGGTTAGAGGCCTTATAGTCAATCCTTGGTGTGGCATGTGGGTGTGTTTAACTTAGATGTAAATATTATCATGTAATTCAAAACGAGCAGAAAATAGGCATCAAACCTGTTTTTCCATAGGGTCGCCCAGACGCTTGAAAATGGTGTTTTGTTGTTATAGGTTGGCCTCAAGTACAATGAGTCAGTAGTAATAGTGGTAACTGGATGCCCCAATGGTTGTGCCAGGCCTTATTTGGCTGAGCTTGGACTGGTTGGTGATGGACCCAACAGCTACCGGGTATTTCACATGCTGATTTTGTCAGAAACTATGGATCAATGTTTGGGTTATAAAGAAGTGTTCTGTAGCAGACATAAGAGTGCATCATGTGACAATTACCACTGTGGGCCCACTGGCATGGACATGCTGCAACAGGACATTGTCGCATCCGAATGCATCATGGCCCTTCCATTTTTTCCATCAAATGCTGTCCCTTTTTTGCCAATGGTAGGCCCTTAATGCAAATGGAAGATTTGAATCCAACAAATAAGATAGACATGAAGGATAATGATTTCTTCAGGTGAAATGTGGTTAGAGTTATAGCTAACAAATGTTACTCAGAAATGTCTATTGCAATGTTAATATACACTAGTCTTAGTTTGCATTTGCTAGCCTTCCCAAAGCCACACCAATACCACTATCATACAAAAGTAATATCACTGTCTTTCAGGTCTCTGGACAATTCTAAACCTTACATTCCTGCCCTGTTTCCCAACGGTCAAAAACTTGAAATGGGTCTCTATCTCCTGCATGAAAGATCAAGATCAACGGTCTTGATCATCGAATTTGTGTACAGAAGCGGAGGTAAACTGGCCACCAGGATTAGATGGCTCTCTGCTTCTTATCTTTCTTGTTATGTTTCCACCTGGTTCACAAAACTATATAAATTCAGAAAATCTACGAAGGTTCTATTAGAATTCTAGAAATTCTATGAATTCGGCTACATCAACATAGAGGTTGAATTCAACTACCCAATGAAGACGAAATTCTGTGAATTCCGTCTTCATTGGGTAGACCAGTTTCAAGGGAAGCTGGAGGGAATGGAACCTGAAGTCGTGGGTCCTCTGCTGCTGCTGGAAAATACTCTGACATGCCAGTATTTGTGTTCTTGTAATTAAAAAATGTTAATAAAATCCTTGATGAAGACTTCTGTTCCATTTATGCCACATGGGGCAAATATTGTGATTCAGTCCTTTTTGTTCTTGTTTTGTAGCTTAACAAGGAGTACCAACAATTTTTTTTTCCTGATATAGATGATAGATATGGACAATCTACAATAATTGGATCATTTGGTAAAACTGGAGTACCCAACTCAGATGCTTGGATATTTGTGTAAGGTATTTGCCACACAGAGACTTGAAATTCTAATTCAGTTGGGGTTTTGAACTGTATCTTCTTTATAGCTGTTAACAAATAATAATCCTTGGGCATCAGCTTCAAGAATGATTGTCCAGAAGAATTGGATGCTAGGAGACAGTTCTATGAGGCAGCATCTGCACTGCACAGGTCATGCACCAAGCTAGCAAAGTTCCCTACTTATTGGGCCTTGATTCTCATGACCTATTACAGCTGGCAATGCAGAATTTCTGAGTTTGCCACTTGAGAGTCTTGTGTATGTTGCCAAATTGTATAAATCACTAGGAACACATGCAAGGCCCAGTCATCGGAATCCGTAAGTTAGTCATGCACCATGCTAGCAAAGTTCCTTTCTGCTTGTTTAGCTTCATTTAGGTTTAGAAAACACTGATGTTTGTTGAAAGTCGACACAATTAATTGAGTTTCTTTAATATCATCCGTTGTTTCTTTGATGAATGGGCATCAGATGAAAAAAAAAAGTTGGGTCCACAACACAGAATAAAGTACACAACATTGCAATGTTTTGGATGCTGGTCTATACACTTCCACCTGTTTTGGCTTTGATACACATACTCATGGGCAGAATAGGTGCATGCTGGATGACTTGGATTAGTTGGACGTGGATGGTTAGTCATATTTACTTGTGTTTATGCTTGTTGCTTGATTCAATTTGTTTTGTTTTCCAAGTTAGTGAATTTTATTTTCTGAATAGAAGTTATAAGTTGTTGAGTATCTTTGGTTTTATGATTTTACTAGTACATTCCTGTATTGATTGCTCAAGTATTCTTTCAGGTGGATTTGCATGTGGGAGGATTGGAGTTGCATATTTCAGATTCAAACATATGTTGTTGTCATACATGCAGAACAATTCTTCTATATTTGGGTGCATGGCGGTTGGATCTGAAAATTTGATGTTCTCATTCATTTATTTCACGGCTTTCGGTAAGATCTTCTTTAATTGTTAATTTATTTAATTTGAATGGAAGAAAGATTGATTATTCAATGCAAACTCAATTTATGGAGAGGTGTGGTTTTAGTCTAAAAATACTTGAGCTTTCATTTGAAAAAAAAAGAAGGAATTATACTTAATTTGATGTTTCATTTCTTGGCATATAGCTCAAAGACGACTGCTGTGATAAGAGCATCTGATGATTTTTGGCCGAGAGTCCCAGCGTCACATACAATCCACATTGCATCTGTTGCCTACAACACCTTTTTCCTTGGAGAATTCATGCAGCCTGATTGGGATATGTTTCATGTAAGCTACCATAATCCTGTTTCCTGATAGCTTTATCTTTCAACATTTGCCGAGTTTTTGGGAAATCATGATTGGTGATTTGGTGATTGATGTCATTCCTCATAGCGTTCACCCGATGGCTGAATACCTTGGAGTGGAAACGTCCCCGGTGCAACAAGCCCGGTTCTATTAACAATATGGGTGAATGAAACCCAATCGTGGTCTAATTGTGGTGCTTAAAGTCTAACTTCCTAAACAAAACATGCAAATTATAACCTGTGATTTTAGCATTGCAGGTTGCTGGTAAGGAGAATGGCATCACTGCATTTCAGATGGTGTTAAAAGTCAAGACAAATCAAATCAACAGAACTCTGTTTCTTTGTTTCTTGTGCATTGGAAAGAAAGGTTTTTGAATGTTAAGTTTTTTGTCATGTTGAATGAAGGATTGTAATTGATTCATTATTGAATGAATGAATGATTAAATGTTTTTTTATGTAGTTAATAGCTATGAATATTGACTGTAGCTGGTAATCTGACAACCGTTGAGTCTATTAAATTTGGTATAATGCTACGGATCCAACGATACTTATAGCACAATACTATCCGTAGCTGGAAAGAGTTTTGGCTACAGAAATAGTTGCTACGGATTATATCTGTAGCTATTGTGATCCGTGGCTACAAGTTAAATCAGTAACCATAGGTTTTAGACATATTAGCTTGGCACCAATGACGACGGTCGTGATACTGATTAAAGCTGTAGCTCTATATCTATAGCTGCGTATTAAATCCGTAGCTTTTGTCTAGTTTTCTGTTAGTGGCAAAAAGATTTCTGGATAATAGTACTTGGAGTGTATCAAGCAGTGTCGTGTCATTGTTTGAGCGACTGACAAAGAGGTAATCCTGTGAAAGAAATTGCATGACAGATGGCAAAAAGAGAAACAGAGGAAGCTAAGTATTGGTGAATGGTTATAGTAACCGTCAGATCATGGGAAGGATCTAGATGGGTAAATCAAAGTTATAAATAGCAAAAGAATTCAGCAAGAAAAATTGTCTCATATCAACCTAAACAAACCAAATGTATTTTTCAAATTATCCTTTTAATTACCAGTCTATTTACTTTCCAGAATGTAATTCTTTACTTTTCTTGCTAAGTAAATTACATTTTTTAGTGTAATTTTTTACTTTTCAGCCTGCTGTTTATATTCTGTAGTGTAATATGTAGTGTTAATCAAGTAACTGGTAAATTTAACTGTAATTTGAGTCTACGCTCGCACGCTGGATTCAGTTCATCATTCGGAAAGGTATTTTACAACTATTCTCCACAACCGATTGTAAAAATCCTTTTCTCATTTCTATTTATCTCTATCTAAAAGTCCTTTTGTACGAAAATCAAATGTGCAACCCATCATCAGAGGATAAACCCCACCCCCTGAATATCGCCTGATCTTATTTATACATTGAGTAAGTGGCTGAATAAACAACCGATCTCATCTGATCTCGGTCATACATGTGTCTGCCTATCTTGGTGCTTGAGGTTATTGTTGTTCGGTTTGAATTGAAGCCACAATTTCAATTTTAACACACCATTCGAAAATGATGGCAATAAAAGTATATTGAAGTCGGTTGTCACTTCATTCATGAGATTTCTATTTATAAAATGTTGATAGCAACACTGTATATTTGATTTCAAAATCAACTTACTAATATATTCACCAAAACTTATAGTTAGTATGCACATCTTTATTTCAAGATAACATCCATGAACATTTATAATTTTAACTGGAAAGTTTACTTACTATGATTTGGGCCATACAACTATACAATCTACTTGAATGAATGAAATAAGGATTTGTATATTGGTATGATCCACCTGCTCTTGAGTTTAGTTCATATTTCTTTGTATTTAGTCAATTAAGTACACTTAATACATCGGGGCCATCTATCATTTGGAGCCCACCATTGATTGATTGCTCATCATTCTCAACGGTCTCTTCGATCGGATGTTTCTAATCATATGATCAACTACCAAGGAAACTGATGATCCATATCAAATATGATAGAGAAGTCTCAATATTTGGTCTAGACTATCCATCATGTTTGTCTCCCCTTTGATTGCTCATCACTCTTAGATGTAGTTTGATAAGATGATTTGAACCATCCGATAAATGAATAGCATAATGGAAGATTCATATTGATTCTAACATAAGTAGGGGTGTACATTGAGTTGAATCAAGTTGAACTGGCCTGACCTCGACTCGGCTCGACTTGGTCCTCTAGCCTGACTGGCCAGCTCAGCTCGGTTTAGTCAGCAGCTTAGGCTAGTTCGAGCCAAGATTGAGCCGAGTTCGTCTGTGTAGCATTTTCACAAACACTTGGACTGCACGTTCAAAATCCCACTGTTTTAGTAAAACAACAGAAATTGTTTTTAAGGCATTTTATCAAGCATCTTCTAAGTAACATGAAAATCAAGAAAAAAAGGGTATTTATTTTATAAGCATACCTTCCTTGCCACCAGCCACACTCGTTGAGTTATTTCAACAAACACTTGGTGAGCAACATCAATATCAAAGTAACCGAGTCATCGAACTGGTTCGATCCGAGTCGAGTCGAGTTGGGACCAACTCGAACTCGGCTTGAACTCATTTTCAAGCTAAAAAAATCAGCTCAACTTGACTTGAACTCAGATTCGAACTGAATCAAATTGAGCTTTTTCAAGTCAATTCGAGCGAGCTAACCAAGCTAGCTTGGTTCGTGTACACTTCTAAATATAAGTCCAATTGATGATGTGGACCATCCATGACGCTTCACCTTTGATTCCCAACTCACTTTGATATAATGAACCAATTGATGGAATATGGATGACCCATGTTTATTATAATAGAAAATGACATGTCCATGATCTAGACTCTCCATCATGTGGAGCCCACTTTTCAGGATCAATCCCCCCAAGTAATCGTTTTGATTGAATGAAGCTAACCACTTTTTAATGGCTAGGAAATGGATTATCCATATTTATTATTCTAACAACTTCTTGTGGGTCACCCCGTTATGAAGAGTCTACACAACAGTCACGTGCATGTAGGCCACTGATGTAGGGTGTGGCATAAATACATTCCTAGCATGGTTGGATCAAAAGAGGGTGAATCATAAATTGACTATAACTTTTGATTTGGGTATCATTATGGGGCAAACAACCTATCGATCTTAGGTAAATGGGCTATCCAAGGTAAACTAACTCACAAAATGGGTTGCATAAATGCGTGCTGTTAGCTAAAAATGAAAATTTAAGGAAAATTAATATTTTTAGTAATTCTGATTTTTTAATAATTTCTTATTTTTAGAGATTTAGTTTTTTTTTTAATAAAAAAAAAGAAAAAAAGAGAAACAACTTTAATCGTGTTAGGACTCTTCTAGTAAAAGTTTATTTAAAATTTTTATTTTAAAAAAAAAAGTTTTAGAAGAGTTTTGCTTAGAATTAAGATTTTTATTAGAGTTAGACTTTTTGCTATTTTTTATAATTACGAATTTTGGAGGGTTTTTTTAAACTCGGACACATAATAAAAAAAGACAAGTACCAACCAATTTATTTTAAATTTTTAGAATTTATTTCTATTTTCTTATTTTGCCTTATGGATTCGAGGCATCTCCATGGGAGTCCAGAGAAAGCTCCGTGGATTCATATTAGTTATCCGCTTAGGAAGACGGTGATCGAGCTCATCATGTTCATCCCTATGTCAGCTACCACAGGGAAGATATCCTAACATGGCCCACCCAATGATCAGACCTGTTAAAAAGAGAAACCCAGGGACGATTGAGAAAAAAAATGGTCCCTAATATGAGAAATCAAGATCCTCCAATCAGGGCAATTTTTGGAGCGAGTTCCATCCAATTGGGCCAATGGCCTAGATCACCGAACCATGGCCCCCACTTGCCACAGTGCAAAGATGTGGGCCCCGCAAATCGCTCCATCAACTCACCCTTTTAAAAAAGAAAAAAAAAAACAAAAGGAATTTTCACATTTGCTCAACCAAGAGGTGATCACAACACCACCACCAAAGCATCATCGAATCAATACAAAACTCCATTAAACACTAAAAGAATATTCATTTGGAAGAAAACCCAAATCACAGTTTTTCCTTTCTTGCCTTTCAAAAGAACCCAAACCGAATTTTGCCATCCAAACGCGTCCACATAACTATCTGTATAAATCGATGCAAGTTCTTGCCTCGAGTTCTCTTGGTATCCTAATCCCAAACGAGTACTACAATGGGAAAAGAAGATAAAAAAGATACGGACCGCTCTTACCATGATTTCGAGCCCTTGACCGATTGGGTCCGAGAGGAAGGACACGATACCATCTTCGTCAGTGTGCCAGGTAACGTTTGGACATCTTAAGTTGCTTTTTTTTTTTTTTTCCAACTAGTAGGACCCACTTTAAGTATTTGTTTTATCCATGCCATCCATCCATTTTGGAAAATTATTTTATGGCATGAGCCCCAAAAAGAGACAGATGGAAGGCTTGAGTGGACCACACCACAGGAAATATTGGGGATTGAATGCCTACCGTTGAAAGCCTCTTGGGGGGCTACAGAAGTTTTGGATCAAGCTGATATTTATGTTTTCCCTTCGTACAGGTATGTGTGATCGGTTCTGATCATCAAACCATTTTTATGCAGGCCTTGTGGTACATTTTATTTAGGGGGTTAAAAGTCATAGACCCTAAAATTATGGATTCAGGTTACACATAAAGCACCATAGGGTCTTTTATTTATTATTTATTATTATTATTATTATTTTGTTGAGTTTTTTTTTTTCCCCAAGTTTTTGACTGTTAGCTTTTTATTGGAAGTGCATCAAAATGCACAATGCCAATTAGGGCCCGCTTGGACGGGTGGATTGGAAGGGATTGAATGGTATTATTGTGGATGGCATGGATTTCAAGGTAATGATGGTGTTGTCAGTGGATTGTCTTAAGATCCACGGGATTGCTATATTGCCGGATTGCTATATTGAGCCTGTTTGGCACCCCCAACCAATCTCGGGATTAAACCTTCCCATCCCTTCCAATCGCGCGAGCCAAACACGTCCCAGGCAAATTTGAACGGATTAGGGTGGATTGGATGGAATTTAAAGGTGATGATGGTGTTGTCAGTGGATTGTCTTAAGATCTATGGGATTGCTATATCCCGGGATTAGATCACCCAGTCTGTTTGGTACGCCCAACCAATCCCAAGATTTAACTTCCAATCCCTTCCATTACCATCCAATCCCTTCCAATCCACCCGTCCAAACAGGCCCTTAGAGTTTCACTCGTAATGACATATGGCTTAGGGTCAGCTTGAGGCAAACTTAGGTGAGACTCGAGAACTAGCGATGTGGGTGACACTCTGACCTTAGGGCTTATCTCGATGTATGAATTGCATATCCATACTATCCACATATTTTCCACCTTATTTTAAGGCTAAAAATGAAGCCCATACAAGTTCAAGTAGACCACACCATGAGAAACATTGGTCATTGAATTGTCACTATTAAAAGTTCCCTAGCATCGATCCTAATGTTTATTGACCATCCAATCAATTGATAAGTGCATAATTAATATCTGGATGAAAGGAAAAACGAATATCAGCATGATCTAAAACTTTTGCGGCCAACCCACAAAAGGTTTTCAATGAACATTGTCCACTTTTTCCTGTGATGTATTCCACTTGAAATTTGTATCTGCTTCACTTTAGGAACCATGGTCTAAAATAAGCTTAAAAAACCAGATAAATGATATACAATGCATACATTGAGGTGGGCCCCTACGGTCAGAGTCTCACCCACATCGCTGGCTCTGGGTCCGTAACAATAAATAGTGCAATGCCTACTGTCGATTTCAGGCCCAAATATTTGATGGACCATGTAAGCCCAACACATCATTAGCCTATCCATTCTTTTATTTATGTTTTGGGTCCTTTTGGTTGAGTATTTTGGAACAAAATGCCATTAATAATCTTATATCAATGGCTTCTTGGATGCAGGATTCAAGAAAGAGCAACTGACAATCGAACTCAATGAATTTCGCAAGATGAAGATCAGTGGGGAACGCCCAATCCAGGGTAACAATTGGATTCGTTTCTCCTACGAATTCACTGTGCCTGATTACTGTAACTTGAGCAAGATATCATCTGTAGAGTTCAAGAATGGAATTGTTTCCTTGATCATACCAAAAATGACCACTCAAACGGGCGTACAAGATCAACTTCCACAGAAAAAAGAATCTATGCTGGATCAAAAAGGTGGACATCCAATCGATATACAAGATCAATCAATGCTGAAATCTGGGCCTTGTATTCCAATCGATATAGAAGATCAACCTATGCTAAAAACTGGGTATGCAATCGACAGACAAAATCAACCTGTGCCGTTCAAAGAATGTTGTAAGTATTGTGAAGGTAGCTTCCCTACTGGATTGAATTGGATTAGAGGATTGAATGTGAATATGGTAGTAACTACCATGGTTGGGCTGGCACTTGGGATTTATGCAGTGTACTATGTTAAATGGCAATAGAAAATCGAGGAGTGAGCTTAGCTTATCTTTTATTTGATTATGTTGTTTCCTCATTGCATGTTTTTATTATTATTATAGCTGGGATGCCTTTGAAGTCCTAATGGGTTGTTTGGCACCATGGATTTGGAGGAGTTTGAGGGGATTTTAAATCTCCTAATATGTTTGGCACTATAAAGTAAATGGGGGTTTCAAATCCAGGGTGAAAGCTTGGATTACATCTAAAATTCTTCCAAGAGTTGAATGTGTAACATGTGTGTCGCTAGACCATTAATCTATTGGGCATATGGCCCACAGATGATATCCCAAAACAATTAGATTATCAATTGCATCATTATAAAAATAGATTATTTTTATCTTTATTCATTCATATATGGATTTGTTTATGTGTGGATCATATTCATCATTTTTATGGATTTATGAGGTTTTATTTACGAGTCTTGAACACTTTTGACATTGGACACAATGGCCATGGATAAAGGAAGAGTTGTGGTCTATGGATCTCAACGGTCATGATACCTTCACTTATATAATCATCTTTTGAGGTGATTGACTTGGAGTCACGATGGATGGTCTCCATCATTGGGCCCAACTTGGTGTCAGTATGTCTTCACCTCACCCCGCGTTAGTGTGCTGGAATATCATGGATGGTTCCTTGACGTGCGTCCATTGGTCACTTACATTTGTATAATTGAGTACAAGTTATATAGACTAAAGGCTTATCATCTCCAAACTAGATTTATGTGTGCAGTTTGCACTATTTCCATCATATCCTTACACCTGAGGGTGTGTGAGCTTAGATGGCTTGGTTCGTTTTCATTTGTCTCACTTTATGAGGCCATTGCATAGGCATTGAAAGTGGGTGATGTAGGAATCTTCATTAATTCTCTCAACAAGCACATAATCCAAACATGGGATCCACTTCACCTGCCAAAGACACTTTATTAGTGATCTTGAGATTTCAACCATCCATCAAGGATTTTAAAGGCTGGCTACCACTTTCATGGTTTTTGATTGGTTAATTGTGGGTTTTCAACCACATTAACTTTGAGTTTTAATTATTGATATGTTTTAAACAAGCTTAATAGAGATTCAATGGCTAAGATTTGATAGTCCAGATCTTGGGATAATATTAGATACTCTTGTTGTTGGATGCCACCGATAGTGGAAGGAAATTGACTGTTGGAGTGTATGAATTAAGAAGGTAAACATGCTTCCTTCATAGTAGATCGTACATATAAGTATTATATAGTAGCGGAGTACTATCATATGGTGCTCCTCCTGGAACCCTAACCACCTCTTTATTGTTGGGGGACCACGGAAGCATACAGAGATGAATTAAGTGAAGTAATACAATCACACCAAGCAAGCATAATGCAAATGGAAAAATCCTTGTGGGAAAAAACTATGGCAGAAAGCGACGGATATCACTATGAAAGTAGAAAAATGCAAGAGTAGAGAGATTATCCGATCCGAACAACCTCAAATCAACCCGAGCTATAGTACCCTTGAAACCCTAAAATAAATTAGAATGCCTTGGATACCTCCTAATCCCGATTGCAACCAAATATATGGCCTTGGAAGAATCACAATCGAAATAGAAAATAAATTCCGCAAAATCACAACTCTACGTAAATCTGTGCGAAACTATTCGATGATATTGAACACACTTTGATGTCATTGAAACTTAACCTTCAATGACATCGAAGTCACTTCGTGGCATTAAACTAAAGCCAAAGCATTCTAGTGACAAAATATGGAAATCGAAATTTCTTTGATTGCATCCAGCGATAAAATATGGAAATCAAATTTTCTTCGATGGTATCAAACTTATCCTTCGATATCATCAAACACTCTTTGATGGCATTGAAATATCACCCGGTTAGTCCATCGACCAACTGGAGAAAATTTGAAAATACTTGATGACATCGAAGCCTAATTGATAACATCGAACTTGACATCAACATACTGTTGAATTTACAAATTTAAGACATCTAAAAACAACACTTTTAAGATTCTATCTCATGAGGGAGAGCCTAGAGAACCATGGCTACTAGCCATGCCAAGGGCCGAGCCACTCCCAACGGACCATTATATAGTGGAATTCAATATAATGTTTCAAAATTAAATTTTAATCTTACCCTATTATCTCTCATCTTAGATCACATTGTATTTCTAAGCTCGTAGAACCATTCAGAATAGTTTAGATCATACCATTAACTATCTACTAATTTTAACGATGTCCTGCTAAAGAAGTGAATTGGCCCGATTTGATAATAATGGTGTGGCACACGTTTTAAATGAATTGGATATTCTACACATTTCTAAGGTAATAAATTGAGTTCTGGAACCGCTATAAGAATCCTGAGCTTTGTGCTAATGAATACAACCCATAGTGAAAGATCTAGGCAATTTCTCGTGATGAGAATTTCTTCATATTTTAACACTTAAATAAACAATTTAAAAAATAAAAATATGGGTAAAAATGAATTAATTTAAGCTTCTAAATATTTATTTCATTATCGATAAAAATTTTAAAATGCCGGGATTTTGAAAATCTCGCCCAGATTTCATAATCTGGGACTCTTTCACCGTACAAAGTTGTCCGGAGCATGACCTAAAATATACACCGAACAAATGATAATAACCATCTGATTTTGCACTTGGAATTTAGACCACTCACTATTGTATTTTTAACCATCCATTTAATATCTATCACTTGGAAGGTTAGGATTGCTTGGACAGCGAGATTTTCAAAACCCACTCCATCCACAACGTGTCCCACAATTTGGATGGTCTGGATAATCTTACATGAATACTACACATGAAGAGGTAGAGTCACCACCATTTTCGAAATGCTTGTGAACTTTCAAGGGAATTCAAAAAGAGTGTAAGCCAAACAAAGTTTCAACTTTGCCCATCCAAAGAGGTAACCACAGGACCAAAGCATAGTCCAATCAAATGCCAAAAAGCCTAAAAGATTAAGCAATGAAAAAGGAATTGTTCACTTTGGAAGAAAACCCAAATTGCAATTTGCCATCCAAACGCTTACAGGTAATGTTATATAAATCCATGCAAGTTCAAGTCCCTCGTACAAAAACATTTCTTGCCTTCTCTTAGTACGGAAAATTTAAGGAGAGAGAAAACAATGTGCAAAGCTAAAACGGCCCGCACTTACGAGGATTTCAAGCCATTGTTTGATTGGAAAAGGGAAGATGGATCTGATATCGTCGTCATCAACCTTCCCGGTATTGATCAGACGTCTAGTGTTGATTTCCAGTTTTTTTAAATTAATTAATTAATTAATTATTTTTTTAAAAAATTTAAATCCGGCCATTTAGATAGATACTCTGCCAAAATGTGCCAATGTGCATGGCATGGCATGTGGGCCACATGTAATTGTTGGTAAATCATCTGTTTATTTGTTTGTTTGTTTGTTTTTTTTTTTTTTTATAACCATGTTGCAGGAGAACGGGCCCAAATTCATGGGTTAAGTCCTCGGCGGAACCTAATTAACCTAATTAGATAGATATCAATTTGATGCGGGGCAATTAACACTTGCTCTAAAAGCTTGAATGAATAGAGCGTGAAGAATTAATTCTTTTATCTTATAGCTCAAGTTCCAAATCCATGAGTTAGGTCATCGGTCGAACCTTCCTCGTGGGCTCCAAATCTATGGGTTCTGCCCCCTCGTGGGCCCCAAATCCATGAGTTCCACGTCACATGAGCCACCGGCCTCACACGGCCCCAATTTCATGGGTTATGGGGGCTGCCCACCCCGAGTGTGCCCCTACATTCTACAGGCTACCCCACTCAAGCTTGGCGTGAAAATGCCCTCGCATTATATGTGTATGGCATCCAACCGGCCTAAGGGTCACACCACTGTGAAAGTCAAACATAACAAAAATCTGGCCGACCCAAGCATCATGTGGGCCACCATGTGAATTTGGAAGTTTTTACGTGGAATTAGTAAACCTCGGTTGGCCTAGTTTCAGGCCCAAAAAAATTGACGGGCCAGAATCAGCTAGATTTGGGTTTGGGCCATAAAAGCAGGCCCATATATGATGGGCCGAGCTCTAACAAGTTAAGCCCTGGCCCACCAAAAGCCTTCCATTTTTTAGCACAATGCTACTAATCTTAGTAAGCTCTAATCAATGACGTTTTGACTCTAGGATTCAAAAAAGAGCAATTAAAACTCCAACTCGATGCCTTCGGGAAGATGAGGATCAGTGCAGAACGTCCGCTGGATGACAAGAAATGGATCCGCTCCTGCAAGGACTTTCACGTGCCAGAATATTGTATCGAAAACGATATCCGTGCGAGATTCGATAATGGAATTCTCTACGTGACCATGCCGAAAAAGGCCACTCAAACCAGTACACAACCCCCAGTTCCATTATCCGCTGGTTGTGTGCTGGTTTGACTGTGGTGGTGGCACTTGGGATTTATGTAGCATGAAATGTTTGATCCCAAGAGAAAAATGGAGATTGAACATGGCATTATGTTTTATACATTGTTTAAGTTGTTTCCTGAATGGATTGTACTTTGTGATGTCCACCATCAAGATCTAATTAGTTTTTTTTTTTCTTTTTTAAAATTCCAATTGTTTTTGTATTTTATTTGAGTAAGATTGCTAATGGGTTGGGCCCCCATGTTGGTGCCTTCTGGGTCACACGTCGGTCTAGACTTCCTCTCAATGGGCCAGGTGCAAGCTAGGTTCGTACCTAGTTTAAAAACTAGAAAACTCGAATTGATTCGGCTCGATGTTCATTTGGGTTGAGTTGGGTTGACCTAATAGTTATATATATATATATATATATATATTGTAATGGTATCCTGCAAACCATACCTTATGTGCGAGCCTTCATGTAAGCTGTAAGATGAGGAGAGCGGCTTGGATTCAACTGCATTGAGAGAGGGAGAGTCTTAAAATAAAAAAGACTATCTCCTAAGCTCACGGGGAGTGGATTTCACGCCCTTTTGTTGGAAGATCCTGTGCAAGGATTATGTGTGGGGCCCACTATGATGTTTGTGATAAATCTAACCTGTCCATCCATTTTTCGAAATCATTTTAGGACATGCGACCAAAAACGAGTAGGATTTAAAACTTAAATGGGCCACATGAGAGGAAATAATGAGGATTTAGTGACAACAGTTGAAACATTCATATGTAAACAAAAGTTTTGTATCGGTTTAAGTTCCCTGTGTTTTCATTTCATCTCAGTAAAAGTGACCTTATAAACGGTTTGAATAGAATATAAACATTAAGGTGGAGCCTAGGAAGGTTTCAACGGTAAGCATTCCTTTCTCTGATGTTTCATCTCGTATGGCTCACTTGAGTTTTGGATCCTCCTAATTTTTGGTATAATGTCCCAAAATGATATCTAAAAATGAATGGATTGGTTGGATCTTACACAAACATCACAGTGGGCCCCATACAAAATCCTTGTGTGGGATCTTCACGGGAAAGGCTTTAGGAGGAAATTCAAGTCCCTTGGGAAACGGATTGGCTACTCCATGCCACCGGCCAATGGCGGGTGGTTGGTGCTATGTGGGCCCCACCATGATGTATGTGTTTCATCTATGCCGTCCATCTATTTTTCTAGACCTTTTTATGGTATGTGACCAAAAATGGGATGTATCCCAATCTCAAGTGGACCACATCACAGGAAATAGTGTGGAATGGATGTCGATCATTAAAAAGTTTTGGATCAAGCCGATCTTTGTTTATTCCCTTCATATGGGTCTGTATGACCTAATCAACAGATTGCATGTCAAATAAACAGTACAGTGGGGCCTAGGATGATTTTAATGGTGGATATCCAATCAATATTGGTTTCCTGGTGTGGTCCATTTGAGATTTATATTCCTCTCATTTTTTAAATCAAGCCTTAAAATGATCTTTAAAAATGGATGAAACACATAATCATGGTGGGGCTCACAGAGCACTGACCACCAGCCATTGGGCTAGTGGTAGGGGAGTAGCCAATCTGTTTCCATAATAAGAGTAACACCGGATGCGGATTAGATATTGAGAATGGTTGATGTCACTAAGCTCTGTGGGCCCACCATGATGTATGTGTTGTATCCATACCGTCCATCCATTTGGAGAGGTCATTACATGGCATGAAATATAGAATGAGGTAGATCTAAGTGGGGCAGTGACACTCACCGTTGAAACATTTCTAGTGCCCACCATGATGTATTTTTGAGATCCAAATTGTTCATAAGTTAACATAGAGATAGAGGAAGTGAAAACACAAATATAAGCATGATTGGAAACTTTTATGGCCCCTATAAACGGTTTGGATGGAATATAAACAACAAGATGATGCCTATGAAAGTTATAATGGTAGGCATTCCTTTCCCCACTGTTTCATCTAGTATGGCCCATTTAAGTTTTGGATCCTCCTCATTTTTGGTTGCATGTCTTAAAATGAGCTCAAAAAAAGGATGGACGTGTTGGATTTATTACAAACATCATAGTGGGCTCCACCCAAAATCCTTGCATAGGAACTTCTTGCCAAAGGCTTTTGCAGGAAATCCGCCTCCTACGGTGAGCATAGAAGAAATCGAATTACCTATTGAGTTACTCGGGATGCTCTTATCTTACTGAGTAAACTCTATTGGGCCCACCGTGAATGTATGTGGTTTATCCAAACTGTTCATCCGTCTTCCCAGCTCATTTAAGTGGTTGAAACCAAAATTGAAGCACATACAAAGATCAAGTGTACCATAGGACAGGAAACAATATTAGGAATAATGATTTCCACCGTTGAAACCTTGCTAGGCCCCAAAGTGATGTTTATTTATCATCCTACCTGTTCATGAGATTAAAAAAACATGGATGAAGGGAAAAAAATTTCAATGATAGATGTTCAATTCACACTATTTCCATGGTGTGGTCCATTTGATATGCTTCATTTTTGGGCTTAAGCCATAAAATTATCTGGTAATATGAATAGATGGAGTGGATAAAATATATAAATCACAGTGGATCCCACAGAATTTACTCGTTACACTCAGCGTACTGAGTTACTACAAAATTCGCTACCCTTTTCAAATATATAAATCACGTGGGCTCCACCATAATGTATGTGTTTCATCCATTCTGTTCATTCATTTTTAAAGATAATTTTAGGGCTTGATTTAAAAAATGAGAGGAATATAAATCTCAGATGGACCACACCACAAGAAACCAATATTGATTGGATATCCACCATTAAAATCATCCTAGGCCCCTCTGTACTGTTTATTTGACATCCAAGCTGTTGATTAGGTCATACAGACCCATATGAAGGGAAAAAACAAAGATTAGCTTGATCCAAAACTTTTATGGCACCCAAAATATTTTTAATGGTTGAAGTCCATTCAACACTGTTCCTGTAATGTGATCCAGTTGAGATTGGGATATACCCCATTTTTGGTATCATAACATAAAATGATTTAGAAAAACAGATGGATGGCATAGATGAAACACATACATCATGATGGGGCCGACATAGCACCAACCACCCACCATTGGCCGGTGGCAGGAAGTAGCCAATCCGCTTCCCCAATTATAGGGGACTTGGATTTGCTGCTAAAGCCTTTACCATGTAGATCCCGTGCAAGGATTATATGTGGGGCCTACTTTGATGTTTTTGTGAAATCCAACCAGTTCATTCATTTTTAGATATCATTTTAGAACATTATACAAAAAATGAGGCGGATTCAAAACTAAAATGGGCCATACGAGGTGAAACATTGGGGAAAGGAATGCTTACCGTTGAAACCTTCCTAGGTTCCACCTTGATGTTTATATTCCATCCAAACCCTTTATAAGGTCATTTTCACTGAGATGAAATGAAAACACAGAAAACTTATACCGATACAAAACTTTTGTAGCCATATGAATGTTTCAACGGTGGTCACTAAATGCCTACTATTTCCTCTCATGTGACCAATTTAAGTTTTGGATCCTCCTCATTTTTGGTTGCATGTCCTAAAATGAT
This sequence comes from Magnolia sinica, assembly GCF_029962835.1. Taxonomy (NCBI): domain Eukaryota; kingdom Viridiplantae; phylum Streptophyta; class Magnoliopsida; order Magnoliales; family Magnoliaceae; genus Magnolia; species Magnolia sinica. The sequence goes on from NC_080578.1 coordinate 97,882,470, forward strand.
TTTGAAAAACGGATGGACGGGTTGGTTTTATCACAAACATTATAGTGGGCCCCGCACAGAATCCTAATCTTCCAACGAAAGGCTTTTGCGCGAAATCTGCTTGGTCTCTCCGTGAGTACGGGGAGAAACAACGAGGAGATTTTATAGGAAACCAAAGAAAGACGGCGTGGATTAGATACTAAAATAGCTAGAAATGTTATTGAAGTGACATCATCAAGTTCCGTGGGCCCCACCATGATGTATATTTGATATCCATACCTTCCATCCATATGGAGAGATCATTTTAGGGCAATATGCAATGAGTTAAATCCAAAGCTCCATTGGACCCAACATAGAAAACAGTAGGGATAGTGAGGCCCACCATTGAAAACTTCTAAAGGCCATGAAAGTTTTAGATCAAGCTGATATTTGTGTTTTCTCTTATTTCATGTCTTTTTTAACTTTTGAACAGGTTGGATTTCAAATAAACATTATGGTGGGCCTTGGGATAGTTTCATTGGTGGGAATCACTCTCCCCACTGTTTTTTGTGGTGGGTCCACTACAGATTTTTATCTGCCTTATTCTTTAATTCATGCCCTAAAATGATATTTCAAAATGGATGGACGGTGTGGATACAACACATACATCATAGTGGGGCTCACAGAACTTGGTGAGGTAGCTTCAGTAGCCAACTTGCCACTCAACTGTGCGTACATATACTTCCAGATTGAAAGGGGAAGCGGATTGGCTGGTGTACGACGTTAGCAAGTTTTTTGGGTCTATTCATGAGGTATGTGTTATATATATCCAAACCGTCCATCCATTTGGTGAGCTCGTTTTAAGACTTTGGTCGAAAAATAAGATAGATCTAACTATCAATTGGACTACACTGTAAAAAGCAGTGTGAGATTGAACTGTCTACCATTGAAACCCTTTTTGGGTCATAGAAGTTTTGGATCAGTGTATATATATATATATATATATATATATATATATATATATATATATATATATATATATATATATATATATATATATATATACCTCACGAATTCAGGTCCTTTTGACCTTATGAATAGATTGGATAGAAAATAAACGTTATGGCAGGCCCTACAAAATTTTCAACGGTGAAAATCATTATCTTCGCTGCTATTTGTGGTGTGGTCCAGATGATCTTTGGATATGATTCATTTTTTGAATAATGCTCTAAAATGATCTTTAAAAATAGAAGAACTGTGTAGATATAATAAATACATCAGTGTGGGCCATGTAACTTTGATCTCCTTTAAACCGTTCGTACAACTAGCTGAAGGAGCATTAGTGCTCGTCTCGCACGACACGTACTTACAACAGCTATATGGCTAGTGTGAGGTACACTAGCTATCACGCCCCGAAATCCGAGTACAGAGTGTGCACCTTCAGACCCGAGTTTTAGTTTGTAACTCGTACACAAAGTGTACTAATTTAATTCATTAATCAATTTAATCAGAGATAATAATTATATTCAATATAAGGTCCACCATAATCTCAATCACACATGCATAATACTTAGCACCAATCAACTAAACATATATAAATCTTGACGACTCTTAAAATAAAATGAACTTTAAAATTATTAATTTATTATACCATTATAATATAATGATATTTATTCCATGCTAACATTATTACAAAGAAATAAATCTAAATAATTGCTTAAAGTCTCAAAATAAATGCCAGTATGCATTATTCGTTAATTAAACTGTGCTAACAAAATAAAACATATAATTAAAAATTTTCTAATGCCGCCACTTCATCCTTGGATAGGTATGACCATGTTTCAGGCAAGTCGTGTTCAGGTACAGTAGATCCTTCCGGTTCTTGCGTCACATCATCTGCTAATGGGTCCTCTGTACGGTTTTTCCATCAATAAAAATGTAAGCTGGCCAGGCTTAGTGATATAACCCAGCATGGTTCATAATCATAGCAATTAAAATAATACATAAATACATGTATAATGATATAAATGTAAAATGATATATGAATGCATCAAATGGGATGATCGTCCATCTGCTTGGGTTGGAGGTCGTCAACCCGCATCCACCCATTGGGTAGGCTTCCACCTTTCGGTAGGCTTGGGCATAGCCCGCATCTGGTAACGCTCTACCAGGATCGACATTTCTTCCAGGGAGGGCCCCTAGGATCGACCATGCATTATGCAATGTAATGAATAAAGGATGATATGTAAATGCATATTTTTCATATTTGGCATAGTTGTCTCGATTAAAATATTCACATATAAATTTATCGTACAATTATCATATCAAAATATTCAAACCAGTAAATCAATCAAACAATCACAATGATTTATTTTAATTTTAATGAATTATGAGACAAGTTGGGTTACTCACCTGAGTCTGGTAGTATAAACTCCTCAATGTAATTAGGTTGGATTAAATTTCGAGGTCCTATCAGTTATATCAACAACATTATTATTCATATGTTTTTATTACATGGTGGGGCCCACCTCTGATTAACATCCTAGGTGGCCAGATCCAAAATAATCAAATAATTAAAATTTCTATTCTATTTTTTTTCTCTTTTTTAATATTATAAAATTGAATGATAATTACTTGATCGGGGTGGTCCATCGGATGGTCAGATCATTCAGATTCTTGAGGTATTATCATGTTTTGCCTCTACACATTCGATGGATGGTGTGGATCTAACCACACATACACCGATGACCCATCTCGACCTTCTACACCAAGTGATACCAACACTTGCGCAAAAATCTAAGATTCCTTTATTAAACACTTTTAGATCTGACTAATGTGGCCTATCTGAATGTTAGATTGATCTAAAAATTATGGCTCTTGTATATTTTGGCCTTAAGGATCATATGATCCGTACAGATCTATCTTAGCATAATCAGATTCCATCCATTTAATTTATTTCTAAAATATTACTAATTAGACCAAAATCATAAAAACATCACTTTATTAAAATTGACTCTACACACCTATACAATGATGGTGTGGATGATCCACGCCATCCATTGTATAGATCAAGAAGAAATTAATAACATAATAAAAAGTTAAAAAGATCTAACGATTAGAACTTACCTGATCGAGCCTTCTTAGAATTTATTCTTCCTTTTACTTTAGGGCTTCCTATCTCCTTTTTTTTTTAATGCAGAAACTTTCCTAAGGATAAGTACATCCTCCCTTATTCTGAATTTGAATTTTTTTTATGATATTTAAAATAAAAAAATTTATTATTACTACTTCAAAAATCGATCCCTAAGCCTCTCTCTCAATTAAGAATATCACTACCAACTCAACTATTGACTTGTTTTTATTTTTTATTTAAAAATAAAATCATTAAATATTTAATTTAGTTTTTTTTATAATGTACCAAAATTTAGGGTTGTTACACTAGCCAATCCTGATCTGCTTCCATTAGAACGCAAATTGCATCCTACCACCTCCCGGACGGTAATCCTTCCAGGCAAGGCTCTGTGGGGCCTAATGTGATGTAAGTGTTTTATATCCACGCTGTTCAACGATTTTCTCAGATCATTTTAATATATGAACCAAAAAATGAGGCAGGTCCAAGGCTTAAGTTGACCACAAGGTGGGGATTGAATGTCCACCGTTAAAAACTTCTTACGAGTCGGAGAAGTTTGGGATCAAGCTGATATTTGCGTTTTCAGTTCATCCACGTCTACATGACCTTATCAATAGGTTGGATGGTAAAAATTCTATAACAACTTATTTTTCCCTACATAACCATTATAGTGCGCCATAGGAGTTTATAACAGTAGAAATTCAATAACAACTATTTTCCCATGTTGTGGTCCATCTGAGATTCAGATATAACTTATTTTTGGTATAAATCCCTTAAATTATATTTCAAAGTGGATGGACGGCATGGATAGAAAATATACATAATGGTGGGGTCCACATAACACCAGTTTTGTTTCTCCAGTTTTCCTATAAAACCTCCTGTTGTTTAAAATTTTTACCATCCGACTAATAATGAGCTGCCAGTACTCACCTTATGAATGGTATAATACAGTCGAGCGTATAGTATCTTTTCCCTATATATATATATATTCTCATTGTATCATGCCATTCAGCTTATACTTACAAAAGAGATGTGAGGAAGCAGGGCTAGGTAGCCTGAGAAACAGGATTTTTTATTTTTTTTTAAAATTTTTTACCGTCAAGTGTTATGTTTCTCATACGATGGTTGTACAGTCCAAGATGGAGATGGAATTAATTTACAAAGAGAGACCGCCAATAATGTTGTGCTTTTATCTAGGTAAACTTCAATTGGATTCCTTTCCGATATGAGCAAACTATCTCCTCCTCTTGGTTTGACTAGGATGGGAAAACAAGGATGCTCATTTTGGGAGCAAGATTTCCTTGGCATGCTGATGTTACTATATATTAGGATGAAACCTTAATTTAGCTGTTCTCTTTCCTTTTATATATAATTTGATTTATTCTATTTATACTTTCAATAATTTTATTGATTTTTCGTATTACTATAAAACAACTTGTATATTATAGAACTGTATAACACCTGTTGCTTACTTCCCTCTCTCATCTTCCAAGTTCCAACCCATCTTTTCTCTCATCTTCCAAGTTTTCATCTCTTCCTGACTTCCACTCATCATCACCTATGATTAAACCTAACCATTAACCCTGAATCTTATGCCATTATTGTCTCCTTAAACAGGTTTGTCTAGGGCTGTCAATGGGCCGATCGAGCCTGCGTTAGTCTCAGCCTGAATTTTTAACTGTTCCAGGCTAGCCTGTCGGGCCGGGCCTATTTAAAATTCTGATTTTGTCAGGCCGAGAATGGCCCATTGACACCCTAGCTCTCTCTCTCTCAAACACTCAAGCTCGCCTCAGCATAAAAATTTCGGGCTAGACTATTTTGGGCAGCCTTTGACAGAGCTTGGCCTGGCCTTCACCCAGCCCATTGGCACCCCAAGCATGCACCCTCGTCTTCTCATTGGCCCCAAAATTGAGGCCTTGGTGCAGTTTAGTTTTGGGATGATTTTTGAGATATAAATTCCTGCCTATGCCTCTTCTAAATAATTCAGATGGAACGCATAAAACAAGAAGATCCTGCACATAATCTAGAAGGTTTTTAGTTATGGGCATCCCTCCCCATCCCAACTGTTACCTATGGTGTGGCCCACCTGAATTTTGGATGGCCTGATTTTCATGTACCAAGGAAAACATGAGAAAGCGCACATGATGGACAGGTTTCATGTCATCCGATCCACACCTAAAAAGAGTTGTAGGATCTGACCTTATCAGGACAGCAAGTCACGTTTTGGGTGGGCGTCATACATCCTCCTAGCCTTTCGGTTTCACACATGAATCGATGACTCAATCTTCGACCGACCCTGACTCAGACGTATTGGACTGATTCACCTCTTATGAGGGTGAGTCCCAATTCGACTCAAGACCCTGACATACAAGAGGGGCATTGCCAGCAGAAACATTGCCCCCGATCCAAAAAAACAAAGCCGTTTGGGTACCATTTAAGTGTTCTTGGTCCGGGAAGTCCAGCATACTTTAAAAACTTCACTTTATATTCAGCAATAAGCTTAACATTCAAATACTAAAAAAAAACAATTTATATAATAAAATAGCAAAAATATATATATAAAAAATGGAAGTTCTTTCTTCATGAATATCTATATTCATATTAAGAATTTGGAGTTTCTTTCCTTTCCAAAAAATCAATTCCTAGTTGGAAAGGACTAGAATCCATGAAGCGGATTGCTTGTGGGGCCCAACGTGATGTATGCGTCCTATCCATGCCGTCCATCTGTTTTACCAGAACATTTTATGAGATTAAATTAAAAATGATGCGGATTCAAGGTTCAAGTGGGCCACACCACAGAAAAATCTTTGAGATTGAATGCCCACAGTTGTAAAGTTCTCTGGGGCTGCCGTGACGTTTTATTTTCCATCCAACCTGTTCATAAGGTCACATAGACCTCGATGATGAAGGGAAAACACTAATATAAGCTTCATCCAAACCTTCTATGGTTCCGAGAAGTTTTCGAGGATGGCCATTCAATACCTACTGTTTTCTGTGCTGTGGTCCACTTGAGCTTTGCATCTGCATCTTTTTAGGCTCACAGCCTAATATGAGAGGAGAAAACGGATGGACGACGTGGATAAAACACAAACATCACGGTGGGCCCCACAGTTTTTGGGCCACGTCGTGCACAGGGATATCCCTCGAGCGGGTCCACAAGCAATCGGCTTGCCGGACGCTGATCTCCTGGGAAAGCCTTTGGCACGTTACTGCGTGGGGAAGCTAGAGGCCACCGTGAAGTTTGTAATAAATCCAATCCGTCCATCCGTTTTGTGAGCATAATGTAGATAATGTAACAAAATATGAGGTGAATCCAAAGCTCAAGTGGGCCATACAATAGGAAATAGGTGATTGAAAACTTTTCTATCAGACTAAGTTATTTGCGTTTTAAGTTCACCCCAGCGAGGATAACGTTATAAGCGAATTGAATGGCATATAAACATCAAGTTGGAACAAGGAAGGTTTTAATGGTCCCCAGTTTTTCATCTGGTATAGCCTCCTTTAGTTCTGGTGGATCCACCTGATTTTTAATCTTTCGTACAAAAATGTTATGGAAAAACGGATAGATGGAGTGGATTTCTCACAAACATAGAGGTGGCCCACATGCCAGCTGTCACACTCCAAACTCGGAAACCGGGCTCACAAAATTCCTGATCGTTGAATCTGGTGCTGACAGCCTCTGTAGTACCCCATTCTCGGCTCCCAGCGTGCATGCGCCAGATTCCGATCCTGAGATCCTACAAGGAGGATTTTTAGTATGATTATATATATATATATATATATATATATATATAATTTTTTTTTTTTTTGTATAGAGCATAACCACAATTTTACCCAAATCACAAAGGCAACATCATCATCACATATCCACTAATATAATCATTTGAATGCAATGCTGAACGGGAAATACATATATCGAAATCAAAGCTTCAGAGGACAGCTGCACGCTCCAAGCTCAATGCTGATGCAACCTAACGCCACCTGCACGTATTTATCATGCATAAGCTTACAAAAGCTTAGAGGGTAGTGAAAGTGTGTGCACAAGATAAGTGCCAAGTATACCATAAAGTCCATAAATCATACATCATCGGAATAAGCGGAAATGCTGACAAGTCCATGAGTGCTATCAGCCGTACCAGGGCTATGCGATGTAAAACATAATAAGACAATAATAGATGCTGAGGATGTAATGCAATATGCAAATCCTGACGAGACACAAATACCATCAACCTCATCTAGGCCATATAAGTACAAAAACATAGTAACCCAAAATGCTAAGTACTGCAGATGCAATGTAATATGTGATGCGAATGAAATGGTCATGCTGGAATGTGAAGTCGGGATGATAGTACGTAGTATCGCAGGCTGCGGGGTTCACCACAAGGGACTTCTATTCAAACCAGTCCCATACCTAAATTTGGATAGTCAGACTCAACGTGGTAAACTCCTGATCTCAGGTTAGTCGCACGCCCAACCGAAATCCTGGCCATGCAATGGTACACGTAATAAATAGTTACGCACCACCAGCCCAAGTGGATAGTGAATGAATGAATGAATGGATATGCAATTCCTGTTCAATAAGTCTACATATCAGTACGGTTGCTCTCTAGAAAAATTACCGGGGTCTATTACACTCCACACCGACTGCCTCCTCCCTAGCTGCGCAGCCTAGCGAGCGGAATAGACCTCACTATCTGCCTGACCAGTAGTCTACCAATACCTACCCGGCTCATCGATAGCGGTCCCATTTACGAGCTGGTCATATTCAGCCTAGCTTATAGCCCCCTCACTCAGGCGGATAAGGCCACACCCCTCCCAACTGACCATGACACAGTGGGAGACGCGGCCTACTGGTATTCGGCACTCGGGAGCTCATGTTCCACTCGGTCTAGACGTTGGGGCTACTCCTGGCTTCGGAGGTTCTGGAATTTTCACCCAAGGACATCCTAAGTGCCCATAGTGCTAATATTTTCGGTGTCTTATCTGGCCATCCACGATGTGTTTGTGGGGGCTACGACCCTGATGTTGCTAGGGCGTGCTATGATCAAGTCACATATATGCGAGATGCATGAGTCACACTATCCAGTCATGCAGCAATCCTACGCGTACGGCGCAATAATGTGAGCACTCCGTCTCATAAGGAGTCCCGTAAATAGTCTGCCCAATGGCGTATGTTATGATCAAACATTCCTCATATCAGGCATACATATGATGCGTATGGGCATGAATTATGGAGTTATACTATGCATTTTATATGGTGATGAACTATCCTCACAACGAAGATGAGCCTTGATGGCCTACACACAACAAGTATGGGCCTATCAATGGGCCCTAGGGAGAGTTATAATGTGGACATTTAACCAACATTATTCTTACAATGTGGACGTTAAACCAACATCGCTCCCAAGGCACGGTCCGCTATAAATGTCATTACATAACCCATGGTGGAATCACACAATGCAATAGACCTTGTATACATCCTATTGGGCCTCAACCCATGGGCCTCAAATACATCAAATGGGCCTCAACTCACGGGCCCTAATACATCAAAATGGGCCTTAACCTAATGGGCTCCAAATACAACACAATGGGCCTCAACCCACGGGCCCTTATACATCACAATGGGCCTCAACCCATGGGCCCTAATACATCACAATGGGCCTCGACCCATGGGCCCCAAATACATCACAATGGGTCTCAATACATGGGCCTCAAATACATAACAGGTGGGCCTTGCACCCGGGCCTCAAAACACACAATAGGTGGGCCCTGCTCATGGGTCAAAAATACATCCTGATGAGTTACATGTATATCAAAGTGGGCCTCTTGATTAGGCCACGAAATACATCAAAGTGGGCCTAATGGGGGCCACAAAGTACATTAAGGTGGGCCTCAACAACGGCTATAAATATGACAAGATGAGCCTAATCACTTGGGCCTTATATATACACCAAGGTGGGCCTTAACGGACGGCCACAAATAAATCAAAATGGGCCTCATACATATACCAAGGTGGGCCTCAATGGGCGGTCACAAATAAATCAAGATGGGCCCCATACATATACTAAGGTGGGGTCCACTTGAACCATAGATCTGTCTAACTTTTAGTCTCAAGCTTGTAATACAAGCTTGCCAAATGGTGGATGGTTTGGATGCAGCCCATGCATCATGGTGGGGATCCACATGAACTATGGACCTTACTCATTCTTTAGCTCATATCATAAAATGAGCTTTTAAAATGGGTGGACGGATTGGATGCAACACCTGCATCATGGTAGGTCCCATAAAGGCCCACCCTCAAATATATATACAATAATATATATAAACATGCACACACACGAGGTACAGCCCCCACACGCTTACGCTGGTGGAATTTCACCACCTATGGGTTACACACGCACACACACCCTCACACGTGGGGTGGGTCCCATATAGATGGACAGCATGGATGAAACATATACCTCATGGTGGGGGGTACCCCTACCGTCCAACAACCAACTAAAATGGCTGGACGACATAGATTAAACACATACATCTAGGTGGGCTCCACCATCCACGACAGTGGATGGTGTGCATGAAACACATACATTACTGTGGGCTCCACCGTCCGCCTGGATGGTGGGAATAAAACACATATATCATTGTGGGTCCCACATGGGGCCCACTGTAACGTTTGTTTTCCATCCAACCTAATGATAAGGTCACGTAGACCTGGATGAAGAGTAAAACAAATATCATATTGAATCCAAAACTTCTGTGAAACCCTGAATGGGTTCAATGGCAGCCGTTAAATCACCACTGTTTCCTATGATGTGGTTCACCTGTGTCTTGGATGTGGCTGGATTTTGGAGGGGGCCCACTTCAGGAAGGGGCCCACCCAATGAACGGGTTGGATGATGAACAAACATCATGGTGGGGCCCATGGCTGGGGCCGTGGGTCCCTGCTCGTTTCACGCTGACGCCAGTAGCGTCCTGCTGCACAGCAGCAGCAGGCGCTGCACCCTCATATATATTTTCTTATTTTTTTTTGAAATCACGTTTTTTCATGGTTTTTCACATGTGGGGCCCGCATCAAGTGAATCCACCCCAGCCAATGGATTCCATGGCCCGATACGGACCAAACAAGCCCAATATCCAATATTTTTTTGGCATATAAAAACATCAGGGGGTATTTCAACGGTCAAGTCGCTGTTTGCTATGCTATGGCCCATCAGAAAATCGGATCTGCTTCATTTTTTTGGCTCAACGCCTCAAATGAGCTGGGGAACGGAATAGACGGCGTGGATTGGATTGATACATCAAGGTTGGGCCTGTAAGAGTGGCCCATCCAAAAGCCTTATATATATATTTCTTTGCTAGCTCGTCCGTACACACTGATAGTTCACACTTCACTTTGCATTTTGCAACCATGTCCAGCATCCCTGGACGCTGGACGGTTTGCATACAATTAAGGTGGGTCCCATAGGGACGTGGCCCACTTAGATCAATTTGATATTTGTGTTTTCCACCACCATAAGTAGGGCCCACACGACTTGGACGGTTTGGGTAAGACATACATTAAGGTGGGGTCCATCCAAGTGGGCCACACGGCCACATCATCACATGAAAAGAAATGAAAAAGAGAGGGAGAGAGAGAGAGAGAAAGAGAAAGATCGAGTGATGGAGGGACCCTGGCACTATGGGCCCTTCCTTGCATGATTTAAAACATACATCAAATAGGTCCCATTTCATATGGGCCCACCGATCAAAATCAACGGTGGAGATCCTTTCTCCACCGAAATAGAGGGTCTAGATGACCCCTTTTCAAACTAGAAAGTAAACATCATGGTGGGGTCCATGGAGAATGGCCCCATCATGGAATGATATTGATAATCAAGGTGGGCCATCGGCCACATCTTAGGGTCCAAAGTGAGATCCATACCATCGATCGGTAGGCCTCACTTGGCCCATCATAAGAACATGAAAACTGGCTTATAGAAGCACCCACCATTCGGTCTTCTCGGTCCGTTGGAAAGCCAATCTCCTTATGCTTCACTTTGATGGAGGGTGATGAGGTTTGAATGGCTAGGATGATAGATCTAGGGAGAGGAAGTGGGCCACACAACTCACTTTTCTCTCACTTGGGAAAGCCATGGACGTGCACCATTTTCCTTGCTTGGAAAATGTGAAGAGAAGGAGAGAGAGAGAGGGTTGTAAGGGAGAGAGAGTGATGGGTGATGGATGTGAGGTGAGTGATGGGTGAGGTGAGAGATTGGTTGACATTGGGGTTTGCTTGACTTGTGGAGAAAAGAAGCATGTGTTACTCTTGTACTTGACATGATGTGATGTGATTGATTGATGGGACATGTTGTAGAGATTCTCTTGGGATCGCAAAAGCGCGGCGTTTCTTCAAAATAAATGCTGGCCCACATCTTCCTGTCAGGGTATCGGATCGGTATGCAAGATGCGGCGTTGGAATCGCGGCGACGGTGCAGTCGCAATGATACAAGTCTCGGATTAAGCCGACTGAAATCTATAGGATATGACTTAGGGTCACGCGCAAATGTCGATCATAGGTCGCAGGTTGCCAGAATTCAACGGGAAGGATCGCGGGAGTCGATGGAACAGTACATGTTAGGATACGGGTCTTACACCAGCGCAGGCTTATATTACACCGATGCATGTCTCGTGTGTGACACACCAACACCATAGTTGGTATGTTGACGTACCAAGTTCTTTGGCCCCATTATGATGAGTTATATCCACACCATTCATCCATTTGGTTATATCATTTTAGGATATGCCCCAAAATAGGAAGCAGGTTTAGAGCACAAGTCTACTGTGGGACCCAGCATAATATATGTGTTATCAATACCGCTCATCAATTTTTCGAGATCATTTTAGAGCATAAGAAAAAAATTAGGGAGTTCCAGATCACAAGTGGACCGCACCATAGAAGGCAGAAAGCACTGGGACAATGATGCCTACCGTTAAAAATTTCTTAGGAGTCAGAGAAGCTTTGGATCAATCTGATATTTTTGTTTTCCCTTCCTTCTTGTATGTGCATGGGACCTCCTTGACAGGTAGGATGGCCAAAAAATCGTTATGGTAGGCCCTATGATAGTTTCAATGGTAGGCTTCATTGTTCCGCTACTCTTTGTGGTGTGGTCCACTTGAGCTTTAAATCTACTTCAATTTTTGGATTCAAGGCTTAAAATTGTCTCATAGAATGGATGGACGGTGTAGATATAACACATATAATATGTTGAGCCCCACGGAAGTTTGCCACGTCAACACACTATAGAAGTCGACGGTGGTCAGTGTTACACCACGCATCCGCGTACTTTCGACGAAATCGGAACTTGAACTGAGTTACTCAGCATGACAACATGCAACCGAATAAACATCAGTTTTTAGTTCTAGTAACTGGAGTGATGGCATGGTAATATCCATCCCTATTGTTCTGTTTTGCTCCACCCTGGAACCAGAATGGCCGAAAAACTGCCAGATCGAAACATCCCACAACTTACAGTTGATTCTTATTCTTTAACTATTGATCTACAAGCAACAAATAAAAAGGCTACTATTGCCCTTCCAAGGTTTTTTTTTCTTAAATGCAAAATCCATTCACGATGTAACAGAACAATATTTGGATTATGTGACCACTGACACACTTTGAAAGATGTGGGCTACAGTTCATATAATTTCTCAGCCTTGTTATCTTTTCTCTTAATACCAAACCATAAAGTGAATCTCATGTCCTTCATCAACTCAAATTAGTCATCACCTCCCGAACCATCTTCTCCTCTCCCATCTTCACTAGATGTATCTTCTTCTTACTCTTCATCATCATCTTCACTAGATGTATCTTCTTCCCACTCTTCATCATTGTCCCCAACTTCTATTCCCGATATTCTTAGATATTCTCGGCAGAAGATGATATCGAGATAAAGCGTTCTAGAAAAACTCCCTTCATACGTGTCTACAAATTCCCACCAATCCTTAGGCACTTCATAACCCCGTATTAATATGTAAGTGAACCAATCCTTCAGTTTAATTCCTGTTGCTTTTATTTGTCTTAAAACAAATACTTACATCATATCTAACATTTGTGCTTTACCACTTAAATGGTTTTTTTGATCTCTGGTCCACAACTTACACACGGTCTCTAAAAACCTTTCACAGTCATCATCCCTCAGCCAAAGAAACTTACGTCACCATGTGCTTTTCTCGTCCCCCCTCCCTGTCAACCATTGAAGGAATTCATCACAGTAAATGTTTTTATGAATAAGAATTTCATTGAAAAGAGCATCTCTGGAACTTTGATTATCTCCGTAAAATTCGTACTCTTCTAAAATATCCATGAAATGGACATGCTCATCTATCGAGTCATCCTCACTATCTTTTGCATAATCTTTTTTGCCATCATGAAGTCCCTCACATTTTTCATCTATATCATCTTCATCTTCATCTTCTTCATCTTCACCATCTTCCCAATCTCCTTAACCATCATCGCCTCCTGAATATTATTCATCCTCTTCGCCACCATCACTATCGTCTTCTCCCCCATCTTCATCGTCATTTTCTCCCCCATCTCCTTCATTATCATCTCCTCCGCCAACTTCGTAATATTCTTCAGCATTTATCAACCTTTCTTTTTCTTTTTCTTCTTTCACCCTTGCAACATCTGGAAATGACAGTTCAAGAAATTCGAGCACTTCTTCAAACCCTGTAAAATAAGAATGGTTGGATAAATAAACATAGAAAAAATCCAATATAATAACTGTATAACAAGAATATGCAAATCCTATGCATGCAAATGAAAGGTAAGTTCACTACAAGTGGTATACTACCTTGTATAGACTGATTTGATTATGTAAATATATATATTGCCCTTCCAAGATTTTTTTTTTCCTTAAATGCAAAATCCATACACAATGTAAGAGAATAATATTTGAATTATGTGACCACTGACACACTTTGAAAGATGTGGGCTACAGTTCATATAATTTCTCAACCTTGTTATCTTTTCTCTTAATTCCAAAACATAGAATCTCATGTCCTTCATCAACTCAAATTAGTCATCTCCTCCCGAACCATCTTCTCTGTTCCCATCTTCACTAGATGGATCTTCTTCCCACTCTTCATCATCATCTTCACTAGATGTATCTTCTTCCCACTCATCATCATCATCTTCACTAGATGTATCTTCTTCCCACTCTTCATCATTGTCCCCAACTTCTATTCCCGATATTCTTAGATATTCTCGGCAGAAGATGATATCGAGATAAAGCATTCTAGAAAAACTCCCTTCATACGTGTCTACAAATTCCCACAAATCCTTAGGCACTTCATAACCTCGCGTTAATATGTAAGTGAACCAATCTTTCAGTTTAATTCCTGCTGCTTTTATTTATCTTAAAATAAATACTTGGCTCATATCTAATATTCGTGCCTTACCACTTAAATGGTTTTTTCGATTTCTGTTCCACAACTTACATACGGTCTTTAAAAATCTTTCACAGTCATCATTCCTCAGCCAAAGAAACTTGCGCCACCATGTGCTTTTTTCGCCCCCCCTCCCCGTCAACCACTGAAGGAATTCTTCACAATCAATGTTTCTATGAATAAGAAATTTATTGAAAAGAACATCTCGGCCACTTTAATTATCTCCGTTAAATTCGTACTCTTCTAAAATATCTGTGATATGGACATGCTCATCTATCGGGTCATCTTCACTATCTTTTACATAATCTTTTTCGCCATCATGAGGTCCCTCACTTTTTTCATCTTTATCATCTTCATCTTCATCTTTATCATCTTCACCATCTTCCCAATCTCCTTCACCATCGTCGCCTCCTGAATATTCTTCATCCTCTTCGTCACCATCACTATCATATCCTCCCCCATCTTCATCGTCATTTCCTCCCCCATCTCCTTCATTATCATCTCCTCCCCCAACTTCGTAATATTCTTCAGCATTTGTCAACCTTTCTTCTTCTTCTTCCTGTTGAGGGTCGAATATTGCATATCAGACCCCAGTTGTTGCCAGGATTTACAAACATAGTACTGTTTAACGGCCTGATTTAATCGTGTTTGTGATGCAGGGCGTTTTCACGAGCCTGGACTGGGAAAGGGTACTAAAAGCATGGATTTAACGGTCTAAAGTCACCAAGGTAAGCGACGGACCCTAAGAGACCAAGATCGACAGATTTGCACGCCAGGGATCTAAGAAAATCGAGAAATTGAAGCTCAAGTGGCCTGAAAAGTGTCTAGAATGGAAGATCATAGGGTTCCCACCATCTGATCAGTTCGAAACTCCATACGTGGCCTGAGGACCATAAATGAACCGTACACGTCGAATTTCAGCCCCTAAATCACTGTGAAAGTGGCCCAGCTGACAGATCAGTCACCAAAACAGTGATATGGGGCCCACCTGATCTCTGGATACGCTTCAGATTCGGACTCAACGACTTAAATAAAAAGAGGAAGAAGATGGTCGGAGAAGATCTGATACATATATCATCGTGGACCCCACCTGAGTTAGGTATGCACTATGTGCATATGCACCAGGCGTGCACAGAAACTCCAGGACGGTCAAACCGTCCTGGACTCGAGCTCCTACAAAAACGGCGAGAGCCGTCCCCTCTGTTACGCAGACGATCATATTGCGGAAGCTGGTGGGCCACCATCATGGCCCAAAGGGGCGATCCAAACCATCCATCCTGTAAAGGAGCTCGAAAAGGTCGACGCCATGTTGGCTATCTGCTCCCATGCGCGCACACACGGGAAAGACTTGATCAAACTCAGGATGGTCGGCGGAATACAATATTCTGTGGACCACACAGAATCCAATCTGAAACCAGATATTTCTTACTGGTTTTTCGAGCTGAATGCAGTGGACGGCGTGGATTTCTCAAAGCAACAGTGCAGTGGACCCCGCCATCAGCACATCGTCCATCGTGCGCTGCCTCTGTTCCCGCGATCCGGACGATCCGGGAGGCTGTGGTCCACCCTTGTTGATCGGACGGTGGATCTGATCCGTTCAGATGAAGCAAAGACTCAAGACGAGCACCACTAAGAGGGCAGATGTGGAGCCGCGACATCAGCACTCCGGAAACCTGCTCCCAACGCCGCTGACTATGTGCGAAAGCAGTCTCTTAAAAAAATAAAACTCGTCCGGCTTCCGCAAGGCGGGCGGTGGGGCATGCTGTTTCCTATTTGCGCAGGGAGTTGCGCACCATCTTGGAGAGGGATAAAGGGAAAGAGTGAGGGGGAGAAAAGGGGAACGGAGAAGACAGGGAGCAGGGAGGTTGGCTGCTGGCACATGGGACTGGCAGTGGCTGGAAAGAAAAAAGGCTTGGGACGTGCATTGGACGTGGAGCAAGGGAGAGAGAAGGAGGCAGCGGAGGTTGGCTGCTGGACGTGGCTGGAGG